>NC_048893.1:127245106-127407757 GCF_011077185.1 Oxyura jamaicensis
GGGAGGAGAAAAGAACAGCTTTGACTTTTTCCTGGATCTAATATCAATTCTAGCAAAGGCAACAAATTCCTGATTTCTAGGGTTATGAAAGTTTCATTAACATATGTTGTAAATGATCTCCAGGTGCATCACCACTGAGTAATGCAATTATGCCAAATTAATGCAGTGTGTCATGATAGATTCTCTTTCTTTATTAATTACATGCTAGGAAAAAAAAGAACAGTAATAATACTGAGAAATATAAACTTCTTTCTTCAAAATCGAATTTGAAACTATAATTTTCCTTAAAATACAAGACCTGGACTGCATTGGCAATATTATACAGTTTTATATAGGACAGCAACTAAAGAAAAAATAACATGTAAAGCATATCTCTGTGTTGCAAAACATCACTTTTAAAAATGAATAAATCAGTAATTGTTGATTTTTTTTAATGAAAAGTCAACAGTCTTAGCTGTTTAATAGTCCTATGTGGATAGTTCAACATGCAGTTAACTACCTTTTTAAATTTTTATTTAGTTGGTTTTAAATAAAGATGAAAAAAGCATTGGATTTTTTTTTGCAGTATACATTCTAATGTTCTTCTATTAATATGCTAGCTTTGAATATAAATTATTTGGATTGCAACTTGTTATTCCATTGTGAAGATATTTTACAGTACTGAAAAACATGAATACCATTTTCAGTTTTTCATGTTATATGTGTGTATATATGTATTTATTTATTTTTACTTAGTTGGGAGCTGTTTAAGAAAACATAAGTGGACAGCCCATTCATTGCATTTTTCTAAATTCTAGTTGTTTAATGCACAACAATTTCTACTGGAGAGAATACAGACCTTTGAGCCTCACCCCTGTGCCTGGGAAGATCATGGAGAAGATCCTTCTGGAAGCAGTGTCAAGGCACATAGAGGACAAGGAGGTCATCCCAGGGAACCAGCAGGGCTTCACCAAGGGCAAACCATTCATGACCCAGCTGGTGGCCTTCTGTGATAGAGTGACTGTCAATTGACACAGGAAGACCAACCAATGTCATCTACCTGGACCTTTGACGCAGTCCCACATGAAATCCTGATTCCAAATTGGAGAGAGATGGATTTGATGGGGGGAGCATTCAGTGGATAAGGAGTTGGCTTGAAGGTTGCACCCAGAGAGTGGTGGTCAAAGGCTCTATGTCCAGGTGGATGCTGGTGACGAGTGGTGTCCCTCAGGGGTCTCTCTTGGGACTGGACCTGTTTAATATCTTTATCAGCAGCAGACAATGGGATCAAGTGCACCCTCAACAAGTTTGCAGATGACCCCAAGCTGAGTGGTGTGGTTGATACAATAGAAGGAAGGGATGCCATCCAAAGGGACCTGCACAAGCTCAAGAAGCGGGCCCTTGTGAACCTAATGAGGTTCAACAAGCCTAAGTGCAAGGTGCTGCACCTGGGTCAGGGCAGTCCCAAACATAAGTACAGACTGGGAGAAGAACTCCTTGAAAGCAGCCCTGCGGCGAAAGACTTGGGGATTCTGATGGATGAAAAGCTCAACATAAGCCAGCAGTGCGTGGCCCGAAGGCAACTGCATCACCCTGGGCTGCATCACCAGAGGAGTGGCCAGCAGGTTGAGGGAGGTGATTATCCCCATCTTCTCTGCCCTTGTTAGGCCCTACCTGGAGTGCTGCATCCAGGTCTGGGGCCCCCAGCACAAGAAGGACATGGACCAGAGGAGGGCCATGAGGATGCTCAGAGGGCTGGAGCACTTCTCCTTTGAAGAAAGGCTAAGAGAGCTGGGGCTGTCCAGCTGGGAGAAGAGAAGACTCTGGGAAGACCTCATTGCAGCTTTTCAGTACTTAAACACAGCTTATAAAAAAGACAGAGAGCAACTTTTTACTCAGGCAGATAGTGACAGGACAAGAGGGAATGGTTTTAAACTAAGAGAGGGGAGATTTAGATTAGATATTAGGAGGAAATTTTTCACTCAGAGGGTGGTGAGGCACTGGAACAGGGTGTCCAGAGAAGTTGTGAATGCCCCATCCCTGGAAGTGATTAAGGTGAGGTTGGATGGGGCTTTGAGCAGCATGATCCAGTGGATGGTATCCTTACTCATGGCAGGGGGGGTGGAACTAGATTATCTTTAAGGTCCCTTCCAAACCAAACTATTCTATGATTCTATGAATACGTTGCATTTACAACACAACTATCAGCATGCAGGTATACATTCAGCAAGCTGATTTGGTATCTCGTTATTCAAGAGAATTCTTTACAGCTGTCTTTTTTTTCTTTTTTTAGCTACTGAGTAGCACGTTGGGAAACATCCAAACCAACTGGATTTAGGACAGTAATCTCATGAGGTTTCCTCTACTCTCAATGGACAGAGAAACAGACAAAGTCATCCCAGTGCAAGACAGACCAGGAACGTGGAACACGTTTTTTCCCAGTGGGACTGTTTTCTTCTCTCTACTCATTATAGAGCTGTAGACACCATGCTCCCAGGGTTAAAACTGATCTTGGGAATATTACTGGGTTTTGTTCTTGTTTTTTCATTTTTTTTTTTCACATTAACAACCAAAGAACCTCATAGTTCAAATGTGAAAGTTAATTCTACATTATACCAAAGCAAACAGGAATCAAAAGCAGTGCTAAGTGAGATTATTCAAAGACAGATGAAGTACTCTTAAACCTTCTTGCTTGGAGAGCTGAATAAAGTAAAGTGTGTTTATGAGAGATGCTCATTAGTAGGATGAACTGAGGCTGTTCAGCTCTGTTGTTTGTGGTCTAAAATCAAGGAAAATAGATCTTGGAGGTCTCACCTGAAAATATATTCAGTTTTGACTGAACACAAACATTTAGGAGGGAAAATGCACTGACATCTGCAATTATTAATGCCTACGCAAGAGCAGTAAATATAGCTTTTTCTTCAGTCCAAATAAACTTTTGTCTTGTGAATGTCATAAGAAAAAAATCCTCTATATTAGTTTCTATGAAGCAGCAGAAAATAGGATTACAATGAAAACTAAAGTAACAAAAGAAAACAATATCCTCCAGATATATTTTTATTGTAATAAAGCAATTATGCAAGACTAACATTATCTAAGATCCTTATCTGGTTAAGAAAAAATATTTGAAATTCAAAGAAGGCCTTGAGTCATTAGGCAGTTTTGAAAGATTCTGTGCATAGAGCTTTCAGCTAAACCAATTAGCACTTTTCATGGATGATATGAATCCATTTTTAAGCAATTAGCCTGCAAGCATTGTCAACTGCCTATCTGCTGATAGTTACCTGTGTACTCTTCAAAACTTACGTTATTTATCTAGTGGAGATTATACAAACCTCCTTTATTTATGCTTCAGAAAGGTGTCAGCTTGAGAATGAAGGCCTCAACATTTACACTCTGAGCTAACTTGTTTCAAATGAGAAAGCCATAGGAGCTGAATGGGAAAATAGAATACTTTTGGTAAACTATGGAAGATCTCAAGCATAGATGCTGATCCCTACTGAATATTCTCTGCCACCAGCCAATGCCACCATACCAAGGCATAAGTATTATTCAACAAATGCCTATTGTTTTCTTACAGCTTCTTATTTGAAAAAGATAAATAAATTTGCTCCCAAACCATGAAAGACCACATGCTCACAGATACCACACACTTCACAAGTTTCAGCTAAGCCACTCAGCCAATGCAATTCCATCTTAACTTCCAGTGCTTTTGCAAAACTTGAAAAACATGCTTCACGAGACTTAATGAGCTCTGGGAATTAACCTGTAACATGGATATATGCCCTATCCATAGAGGTTAAGAGTCAAAACTAACCCTGAAGTACTGACTGGGCTGATCACCATAAAGTATAAGTACAGCACTGTGACAGAAAAAGTTCTGTGTAGAGAAAAATAAAAATAACCCCCAGAACTTCTTATAGGTACAGCATCAGTCTTGTCTGTAAAGGATACCAGAAGAAGGCAGTGAGCAAGCAAACTAGATAGATAGCCACAGTCTTGAAAGGCTACAAAATTGCCTTCTTGAGCATCCTCCGCTCAAGCAATGTATGATAGAGATGACAAAATTAATTAAAAGAGAGCTGGCAGCAAAGTCAGAGGCTATAAAATCCAGACAGCCTTTTGTATAATCACATAATAATAATAATGAAGGGAGAAATAGCAAATAAATTTGTCTGGCACTAAGATATAATGTGCAAATATTCAGAAGAGCAGTGGATGTTTAAAGCTCATCTACAGAGAGAGATTAACATTTATTTTTTTGATGTGTGCACCGCCTAATTCCTTCTTGGAACTATACACTTACTTTTAAAATTGGCCAATCTTGTAGCATTCAATACTACCTCCACACAATAAGCAATCAACAAAACCTTACTCACTCTTTGTATTTTTATTCTCTTTTTGTCTCTATGAAAAATCCTGTTAAGCAGTACCATAAAATGACATCCATAGTAATACAGACAGACAAATTCTGTGCCCAACAGCCAGTTCTAGCAGGCTCTACCCATTTCCCCCCCTGAATATTAAGCTGACATCCTGACATCAATACCTTGCTTCTCATTCTTACACCAGTTGTCAGACAGAAAAGAATAGATATGATAGCCTTTATCTGATTGCTGTCCTTACCAGAAACTTGTACCAGAAGCTTGTATTTACTCATATCACAAATGGAAAAAAAATAAAAAAATAAAAATAAAAAACAACAGAAAGATGTTACATTCCTTGCACACAGTGAACCCAGCTTTCCACCAGCACATCGATGAAGAAGCAAGGGCGCACACTGCAGCTATGCAGCTGACTGAAAAATAGTGACCGCTCACAGTGCACAAGAACATGGCTTCTCGAGCTGTGCTGCACAGCCTTTGTTTTTCTGCTAACTGAAATGAAATCTGAGACTTAATAATCTGTCTGAAACAGGCTAGTCTTACATAGTGACAGGTCAGATTAAAGGCTCATAGGGAAATTTTCCATTGCCAAAAGCCTCATGCTATTTTCCAGGAACAGTCAGCTCCTTGACTTCCACTAGAATTTTGTAATAAATTCATTCTTTGTACTGGAGTATTTACTCACTGCATTTTAATTTTCTACCTTAGGCAGACCCAGCAAAACATTCAATGAATACACACCTGCATATCACTGAGGCAACATCTGATTAATAACTTGGAGCCTAAACCTCAAAGAACCCTTGAAAATGTCAAATCTCTGACAACAGCAGTGATTTTAATTTCCATGACTGGTAAATCTGTGTTTTTATACTGTTTGTAAAAGGAAAGGGTATGAGTACGTGAGAATAAAAACTGCACATTAAAATTTTACTCAATTTCAAGTTGTGGTATTTTACACATTAATAATACATTTTCATCACATTTTGGGGCACTAGCTATTTTCTTGTAAATAAATGTAAGTAGTGCAGACATTCTTTGACAAAAACCCTGCTTTTGACATTAATTTCACAATCCCTCATGTTTGTGAAGAAGTAATTACAAATATGGAGACATTTTGCCATTAGTTCGCACTAATTCAGTTAATTCATCACACATTGGCTCAATAACCTCCCTAGCTTTCAGCCATCTTTTATTTCCTAGTGACACATCAGCTTTGAAGTTCATTTAGTCTAAAACTAAGTTGTCTTGGGAAACAAAGTGTTCAAATGATAATCATTTATTTACCCTTTATACAGTAATTTCACTTTAAGGATTCTAGAATAGCTTAGAAAACTTAAAAAAAATTCAACCTTATAATATCCTCACTAACACAATTTATCCACTTCTGCTGTACACGTGGGAAAACTGCACTGTGGAGAAATGAAGTGGCAAGATTCCTCAAAAGATTCCCATGCCCAGTCAGAAGCTGTCTATCATGTCAACTTCCTACTTCACTTCCAGAACAACAACAACAACAACAAAAAATCGCTCTGAACAGAATAAGAGAATGATTGAGGTAGGAAGGCAACTCTGGAGTTCACCTGGTTCAACTCCTTGCTCAAGCAGAGCCATGCAGAGCAGGTTGCACGGGGACATACCCAAGCAACTTTTGAAGACCTCCAAGGAGGAGACCCCACAACCTCTCTGGGTAGCCTATGCCAATGCTCTGTCACCTGCACAGCACAGAAGTGCTGCCTGATGATCAAACAGAACATCCTGCATTCCAGTTTGTGCCCATTGCCTCTTGTCCTGGCACTGAGCACCGCTGAAAAGAGTCTGGCTCCATCCTCTCAGCATCCTCCCTTCAGGTATTTATAGACATTGATGAGAACCCCTGAGCTCCCTCTTCTCCAGGCTGAGCAGTCCCATCTCTCTCAGCCTCCCTTCATAGGAGAGGTGCTGCAGTCCCTTTGTCATCTTTGCAGCCCTGTGTTGGACTTTCTCCATCATGTCCATGTCTCTCCTGTACTGGGGAGCCCAGAAATGATCTGAGCTAAAGCAGTGAAGCACACCAAAGCACCTCCAGCTCAGGGCCTTACTTAACAGACCAGCAAAAGGCAAACATTTCTCCAGCTCCTTTCCATTTGTGGCCTGAGCCCACACCCACAAATCCAGCAAAAATTGTGAGAGAAAGGATGATGTGGAGAAATTTTACTGTGAAGCTTTCCAAGTCTATTAGCTGCACTCTCGACATACCATGTGATGAGGAGTACCAAGGGTTTGGTGTGCCGTGGAAAAGCAGAACTGCTCATGGCTTACTGGAAGCCTACAGTGGTCTACAGGTGCTGTTTCCAGCAGGGCATCCATCACCCAACATCTGCATAGGTTGGGGTGGAATACATGGGAAGGTAGGACACTGGTGTGTCTTGAGAGGGAGAATTAGGGACAGAAAGCAAATATTGGGTCCCAAAGATGGGGGAAAGAGCAAGAAGAAACCTACATGCCCTACCTCCCTGCAGCCTCCTCACCTCCCTTGCAGATTCCCCACAGGTGCTGAGCCCTTCCCACATCCCTTCACGGTGTCACTTTGCTACAGCCATGAAACAAAGTTCAACAGGTTCAATGGTACCCTAAAGAACAAATTAGTGTTCATTCAGATGAAAAGATAATGGAGCTTCCATCACCAGAAATGTTCAAAACCTGAGTGAATAATGTCCTGGGCAACCTGCTCTAGGTGGCCCTGCTTGAGCAGCAGGACTGTAATAGACAACCTCCAGAGATCCCTTCCAACCTCAGCCGTCCTATGACTCTGAAGTTCAGTCCTATGAAATATGAGAAGAAGGTAACAGAGACATAGCTGAATATATTTACAGTAGACATATTTAGCACAAAGGTCGTAAAAGACAAGTTTGTGTGTGTGCGCATACACATGAAACCACTCTATTCTACAGCTGTAATTCAACCCAGATTGGGAACAGAAGACAAAAGCAGAAAAGGAATTTCTTCCAAGCAAAAGAAGAGGGAAAGTGCATCTCCAGAAAGCCCCTCAGAAGGAAGGAAACCTTGAGCAAAGTCGCAAACCTCTTATCTCCTAAAAGTGAGTTATACATGCAGTGTAACATGCTACTGAGCTGCCCACTTGGGTCCAACAGCCCAATATAGCTTCACAGAGATACCACTCTGTAAGGCAGTACTCTGGAGGCAGCACATTGTTAAGGAAGCTCCTTGGTTCAACCAACATTGCAAGGCATCTCAGAGGAACTCTAAGCAGTAAGGAAGTCGGAAGAGTATTATCTAAGGGTGTGAGGGTTTCTAATTTTTTAAACAACATTCTGTATTTTGTTAAACTAACTTCAAACCAAGGGAAGCTGATAGAGTAAAAATGCTCTAAAAGCAAACATGGTGAGAGCACAGCACATACCTTCTGCACAAATAATGCAGCCAGTTAATAGAAAGCCTTTCAAACCAGGAGTTGATGTACTTCCCAATAAGCTGCAAGAATCAGTTTGAGGGCTGGTATCATCTAGTGTCATGGTACTTCAACATGTACCACCTAGTGAGTCTTCCACAGGTGGTACAGTGAGTAGAGACTTCACAACTTGTAAAAAATTGTACTCTGCTTTTATAAAAACACATATATCCTAAACAACAGTGAAGGACTAAGCACCGAAAAGGTTCTTTCTTGTACTGGCATTTTGAAACAAACTTGTGCTTGTTTTATATCGTGGCCTTTGCATTAGTCACACCCTTCACGATGCCTCTTAAGTGAATGAGTTTAAACTGCCATCAGCAGTGGAAAATGAATGTCTCAAGGGCAAAAACCATCCCCTAGTGCATCCCATTCCTTGCTACCTCTTTCATTTGCAGCCTTTGGCTTCTGGCCCTGTATGTGTGTTTTTTTCATAGTCTCTGCCTCGGAAGACTACAAACCGAACAGCCCTGTATCAGACACAGCTGTAATTGCTGCTTTCCTGCATCATCTGAACTGGCAGAGACTTAACAGAATCTTCACAATGGCAACAGGAGTCAAGATCTACTGCTAATACAACTCTCAGCAGGGAACTGTTGGTAAAGCAGTTTCCCTGAGACTCACTGAATAAATTCCCATTGAAACTAATTTAAATATAAAGAATAAATAGCCCCACCTATACTTCACTTAAAAGTTTCTGAGGTACCTTATTCGACATATCAATGTCTCCAACATTATATTGTTACACATCTAGGAAAGCCTAGATATATAATGTTCAGGGGAAGTTAAAATATTTGTTATATGTTTTCAGAAGACAAGAAACCAAAAAATTCCTTTAATTTAACTCTTCTTTTTTGGTCTGCTTACTCTTTCTCAGGTTCCAGTGTTCCCCTGGGAAACATTTTCACAGTTGAAAGCATGCTGTGTCATCTGTTATTCCCCATTTCAGAATCTTTGACTCTAGAGCAGGAACACACATTAATCATTCATTACTGTATAAATACATGAAAAATTAATTGCCCAGCTAGAATTCCAAGGCATCCAGTTAATGAGCTGCGACTCAAACGTAGGAGCATCATCTCACTACTACTACATATATATAAAATAGTGTTCAGAAAGCTTCATCAAATGAGACCTACTACTATAAATTCAGGACATTAGATGAGAATAAGTATCCAAAAAACTAAATTAGGAAGATTCCTATTTTGGAAGAGGGGAAAAATAATCTTTTTTATTTCCTTAATAATGAATTTCTTTCAGAAGATTGAAAATTAAATCTTAGACTTTCAAAGTTTAAAACTGAATAAGCAAATGCAATAAAATCCTTGGTAAACTTGTTCCAAGTTTTAATTAATTTAAAAATATAAACCAGTAACTCTAAGTGTGAAAATGTAGGGCAATTTTCAAGATCTTTGGAAACTCTTCACCAATGTCAATTAAATCCAGGTTTAGTGGTTCAAGAACAAGTTGATATGACAAACCCCACCACCACAAGCACTGATAATGAAAAAATAACAAAAGGGAAGACTCAAATTATGTAATTATTTTGTTCCCATGCTCTGAATTGTAATCTGCCATCACAATCAGAAGTATATGTAATTGCAGTTATACAGAACGAGAGGAGCGATACAACCATGCCTATTTCCAAGACAGCTGTAATCATTGTATTTATCATAGATTGACCAGAAAGTCTGTGGCAATGCCAGCTTTATCTGAATGACACTTTGAAGCACCTACAGGCAGACCTCGAAGTAGTTCCTTCTTAGAATCAGCATTTTCGCTGTCATCAGTGGTAGCTGAAAATCTTTTTATATTGATGTTAAATCACATGCCTGGTACCACACTTCTGACCAGCCATCAAGAAGCAGAGTAATGGAAGGGCTGAAAATCAGTAATAAAACCATGCTGAACGGTTGTTTTTGCAAAGCAGAGGACAGGCAGTTGAGAAGAGCTTGCAGAGGACTTACCGTCATCATGCTACCATGATAAAACCCTCTGCCACAAAGCAATAGTTTCTAGGGAAGACATTAATTTTCCAGAAAAATTAAGACGTAAGATGTAGAGCTGGCATATATAAATAATCAGATGAAATAGTAATTGTCGGTCTTATGATATTTTAAAAATGAATTTCCATATTACTTGGGGAGTAACGAACCATTTGCATCTACATTGTGCAAGAATACAAGATGATTGGAGAAGAGCTTCTCTATGACCACAAATGCTGTACAATTATGTGTTACGTTTATGTATTTCCTTAAACCAGAATGATAGTCCTAATGTATTCCAAACATATTTATACTTTCCTCAGAGCGATTCATATAGCTACAAAAAATAATAATAATAAAAAAGTCTGCACAGGCTGCTTCCTGGCAGTCTTTTAACTACAAAACATGATGCAAGCTTTTACATACTTCAAAGGAAATTTGTCCACTCAAAAGCCAAAAAGACCCCCTCAGTACTAGTAAAATAAAGACCACAATATGAAGACAGCACCTTAATCTCCTTAACCAGGCTGCAAAAACCCCATTCCCTATTTTGCAATTATTCACGTTACCATAAAGCACATCCTTTTCAGCTAAACTTTCTCAAATCTGATCTCAGGTCAAAGCAATCCAGTTCTGAGAGCACAGGCATATGCAAATGTATGTATTTTACTGCTAACTGCCTGCACGTTTGTCACCCTGCCAAAGCAAAGAGCTACTGATCGATCACCTGCAACATACATGAACTGAAGACTGCCCTGCCCTCCCTGCTTTACAAAGTCCCTGTCTCCTCAGGACTCAGATCCTGACACTGCCTGGTTCAGGATTGTATCTGAAAGCTAGTGGGGCAATAACATCACCTGCAAAAAGTCAAGAGTCAGCACACTCTGATTACAGCATAAACAAAGAAACTATCATACAGGCAAAGGCTGTCAGCAAACTGCCCTCACTAAAGCAGGGTTAACTTTGAGTCCCAATCGTGCAACTCTCCCAAAACATACTGTGCATTTTCCTTCCACCCCTAACTCCTTCACCTTATAAGCTCCAGCTCTGCAAGAAAAGACCAGTGTTTCAAGTTTTTAAATTGCCAAATTACATGATGACCCTTAAAATCCAATATAAGCATCATGATTCAAATAGAGCATGTGCACTAAATGGATAAATTGTATACCTCTTTATTTTTCCGAGGTATGCAATTTTTAAATCAAATTAACAGGTAGCACTGATGCAAAAGAATGTTTCCTTTAATGATATGAACCAAAAGAGGTATCATTAGCTATAAAGAGTGAAGTGGCTCTTGAAACAGAAAGCAGCATGAAAAGTTGATACAAAAAGAGCTGAGGAAGCCTGTCTTAGGCCAGAAACTGAGTTGAAGAAAGTATTATTAATCATAATAACAACAGAAACATGGTAACTTTATAATAAAAGTCCTAAGAATTGCAAGATTGCAGACAATGGGGGCATCTGGCTTTTGTTTTCTCTAGTCAACACATGCTTTGTTCTGGATGATGATAAACTTAACCAAATTCCTCGCCACTGTCATATCCCTAGACAATGGGAGCAACAATGAAAAGGGAAACAGTAAGCAGAATACTGGCAGGAGTAGGTGAGCACAAATCTAATTGGTATTAACAATTAAGGAAGGCTGAGAATGAAGTGAAAAAGAAGCCCATGACATGGTTAATATGAATGAAGAGATGCACTCATTGTAAAACCAATGAAAAAAAGCACACAAAATGAACTCTGAATTTACAACAATTGGTACCAGCTGAGAATCAAATGAACTGATGCAGCATTCAACAGGAAATTACCCTGTAAAACAATGACTAATGGTTTTGCTATATGTCATACACTGAGGCTAACCATTACATAACAATTTGAAGTCCATGAAGGTAAATCATTGTCAATATTGAGCTGCCACAGGTCTCAGTATAATTCACTTCCACAAATTCACTCAGTTTAATTAATTCCTAATGTACTTAGCTGTAAAGCTTGTTTGAACTCATTGGTATTAAGCTACTGAATGTTGCAGGACTTTGTATCTTTGCGGGTTGTACCCTGCTATCTACAGACACTGTATTTCCTACAGTAAAAGCAAATAATAATCATTAAAAAAAAAAAAAAGGGGGGGGGGGGGGGGAAGGAGAAGGGGGAGGGAAGACCAGTTCTTCCCGCATCTGCACTGCATACTCGCCAAATGGAGAGGCTGGCACCTGATGTCTTGAGTTGAACTACCCTTACTCTTTGGAGAGGCAGAATCAAGGTTTGATCCTGAGGTTCATGTTGACTTTTTAATGGATTAAAATTGATTAAAATTCAGAACCCAAAACTTTGGTGGAAAACTGTATCTAATACACAAAGGAAAGGCAACAAAAGACTGTGGAGGTCACTGGTCTTTGCAAACAGTCTGAATTTCAGGTCTCATTCAAGTAAAATTCTCGTGCAGTTTATAGTTGGGCCTGTATGATTCTCACAGAAGGAATATTTTTATCCCAATCATATAGTAATTCAGGTTGCAATGGATGTCCACAGGTTCTAGTTCAGCCTACTGCTCAAAGCTCATCAGACCAGGTTTCTCCTCAGGGCTTTATCCAGTGAATTTTGAATATGTCAAAGTATAGAAACTGTATAGCCTCTCCAGGCAACCTGCTCCACTCCTTAATTGCCCTCGTGATGAAGCATGTTTTTTTCCCTTGTCTGACTTCCTTTTCCAGTCTGAACCTCCCCTTCTTCAGTTTACAATCATAACCTCTCTACCTCTTCTCCAGACCGAACAAGTCCAGTCCCCCTTATAGATAACGTGTTTACACAACTATTTAACCTTGCATAAACCTAGCTCTTATTGAACATTTACCAGTGTACAAAAATTAGCTTTTTCTTTCTTTCATCTTCATAATAAAAACTTTTGGACTTTTATAGTCAGAGGAAATTATTGCCATATCTTCAAATTCCTTGTAATGGAAGCAGAGTGTTTTTATATTCAGTCATTCCAACTGAGAATATGACCACTTTTTCCTTTAATACCAATGCTATAACAATAATAGGCATTAAAGAGAGAAAGAGGAACAAATTCATCCTTTCCTCACCTTTTCAAAGGCACTGTCTTAGCAACACACAAATCTGGCTACAGCTTGTACTGCAAACAGAAATTGCAGCATTTATTTTAAGTTCATGTGCAACTTTATATCTTCCTAAAGCCTCTCACAACTTTCTCCATCTCCTCAGCACAAAACATGGGAGTTCAACAGCAGATAACCAAGAAAAAAGGGATGCAAGTACCAATTCAGTAAAGCCTGTCTGGTACCTATGTAAAAAAATACACTGTAGATATAAAGGCTGTTAAAGCACGCAGTGCAGGACCTCAAGAGTGAGTACAATGATCTGTCCTTCCAGAAATAGTTTAATTATCCTACTTACTGTACAGCAACTCATAGTTTTACTCATCTAGTGTGGTTGTACAGCAGTCTCATCTTTTTCTCTCTTGTCTCACTGGACATTGTTCATATTCTTAATAGCATTTATTCTTGTACTGTTTCCCCCTCACCTCCTCCCCCCCTTCCCCCCACCCCCCCCCACCCCCCCCGATAGAAACCCTATAAAAGGAAGGGCAGATAGAACGGACAGACTAACATAGTAACTCAGCAAAATGTGCTCAGGAGGGTTTTTCATATGCATCGCCCATGCTTGCTTTTCACAAAACAATCATAATATCAGTGTATTTTAGACAGAATTACTGAGAAGGACATTAAGATCTTCATCTGCTGAAAAGACCTTGACAAAGAACAAACAAATGCTTGAGTAGAGCCCCTCATTTTTGCCTAGAGAACACTGAATTGGCAAGTATGATTTTAGAAGGCAGGAGATACTGGAAGTCATCGTGATAGATAATCATTAAAAAAACAAACAAAACAAAACAAAAAAACAACCAGGAGAGCACTGTCAAACTTATTCTATTAGGCATATTATGCAAGTAATATAATTATTGCTCTATGGTTTCTATTAATATAATTAACTCTATGGTTTTATATACAGAGTCTTGTGTACATTCATCAAATTGGCATTTTGATTGGTGAAAATTAAATTTGACTACCTTTGGGAAGTGACAATGCCATAGCTAAATTTTTCTGATTGATTTTCTGTAAATATATATCAGCAGAGTTGTGCTGCTCATATATAAAAAGCCTACCCTTCTTTATTCAGTAGAACAATTAATTAGTATGTCATTGACATTTTCTACAGAGAGAAACAGTGAAGTATTTAAAAGAAACACAGAAAACTAAAAATATACCATGTTGAATGAATAAAAAAAAGAGGTTCATTTATTTTTAATTAAATTGTTCCCATTACATAAGCTTTGAAATAGTTTCCATTTTCACAAGCCTTGCAGAAAAAGTGTTGAGTTACTTTATAATATCCTCGTTTATGTGATAGCGATATTTTTTTTTGTAGACAACATCTTTCAGAAATATTCAAATTCTGGTCAAAAATTACCATTGACATCTGTATGAAAATAATTGTGATGCACAAAAGAAGAAAATTAGCACTGAACAGAAGAATAACCATTTCTTTACCAAAAGGCAGTGAGCTCCAAGTTGGTTTGGAATTCACTACGAATACTGAAGCTGAATTAATCACTGAAGTACAGTCTCACTCCTTGAGCACTGACTAGGTTCCACAGGAACAAAGAATTAAAGAGTTTCAACCTCTGCTTTATAGAATAATGTGTTTCAAGCACAGATATCTCACTGCACTAAGTGTACAAAGGTTTGATGAAACTTTTTGGATGAGAAAATGCTGGACGGAATAGCAAAAATAAGATGGATAAGGCAGCCATACCAAGGCATCCAGATTGCTTAGAAATTTCAGCCATTCAACCACAACTCTTTAAGCAGCTGACTTAAGTCCTGAATTATACACACAAGCTAAGGCATCCAGGGACAAGGAACTGAAGGGAGACATATGGAACAGTTCTGGAAAAATGCCTTCTCCAGGTAGCAGCAGCAGAGGAACCCAATGGGAGCCTCCGACAAAATGGCAGCAGTGTATATACATAGGGAAGAGTGATCTACGGCTGCAGATGGGCTCGCAGAGATCAGTGCTGAAACACAGCATTTCGCTTCTGTCTGCTTATTCTGATGGATGCAGCAGAGAGCCACAAAGCATAACCAGGGAAAAAGAGAGGTAGAGCTGGTCTGCAAGACTCAGGCACTGAGACTGCATTAGCCAACAAACGAAGATTGAAACAACCCAAATGCAAAGGGAGAACAACAGGCACAGAAAGGGCTCCTCAGCTTAATGGCAGAAGACAGTAATTAGAGCCAAAAGTTGGCACTCAAGTCTGACAAATTCAAACAGAAAGAGAGAAGGTATTCACATTCAGCTGGAAAATGAGAGCAAAACCACAGGACAACTATGGCAACTCCTAAGGATGTCCAGGGTGAATATGCTTCTGCAACAAAAACCTCAGTCATGCATGTCAGGGCCAGTGAACAGCCTGTCTAAACAGCATGCAATATATAGGAGATCAAAATCCTAGGTCTAAAGGTGCGTTCAGGCTTCACATTGTGCATAAAATATGAGCACTGTACACACATCATTCCAGAGCACAAGTAATAGTGCTTTTTGCAGAGAGTACAGGTTTGGTTGCAGACTGCCGGGACACTGAGGCCGTTCAGTAACAGCAACCTGCTATAGACAGCACAAACGTCAACAAATCAAATCACTCCGGGGGCTTTTCATGTTCTGACACACTGCTGCCCTTAGCCAAGTCCACCTACAGAATATTTCCTGAAACATCCCCCACCTTTCTGATATTTTTGAAACCATCTTTCAGACTGTTCTCAGTTCACTGTGTGGCATGTAACTGTTAGGATGATGTCTTCAATCATTGCTCATTCTAAGTAAAAATTTATGGAAAGATTATAATAAATAGGGTCACTTTACCACTTAACATGTCTTTTTGTTTGGTTTGGTTTGGAAAGAGCAGAAGAGTAATTGTTTTAAGGTTTTTAGTACTTCCAATATTAAAAATCTTGTTCTACCGAAACAGCTTAACACCAACAGACTAAAAAGATCCTCAGACAACTTTGAAAAACAGTTGACTATTTGACTATTTTAACACTTAAGCAGCTTTAAACTCGTTGATCTGTAGTCCATATAGAATAATGTCCTGTTTCTTTATTTTACCGACAGAATAAATTTCAGGAACTGACAACTGCCTGACTATCTCTTCTTCAGGAAAGACTTGTTGTTACTGAACTTTGAGTATTTATTTTAACTTGTAGATCTCATTACACTAGTATTAATACCTTAGCTACTGAAGATCAGGAGGATGTTCTTGTGATGCAGTTGATAGTTTCGTGTTTTTTTTTTGTTTTGTTTTGTTTTGTTCTCCCCAATTTAAAGTCATCAAGAGAAAACCATTTTCATTTCAGGACATCAAACAATAACTTCCAAGAAGCTCTCAGGCCATGCTCCAGCACATGGCTGGGTTCCCTGCTCCCAGGCTCCTGAGCTCCCCACAGTTCTTTCCTCAGGCTGGCCCTGGTACAGCTTGATTTCACTATTCACAGAAAGAGAACCCCCCTTTCAACACAATAACACACTCTAAAATCTGGTATTTTGGCAAAGATTTTTCACAACAACTCTATTTGTCTACTAACACCTGACTGATGTCATCCTTTCTATCAGAGAGTGTCAGATACTTACAGGTGTATTTAAGAAACAAACCAAAACAAAAGACCTGGCTTTCCCTCTCTTCAAATGATTGGCCTTCTTTGAGTGTAACTGAGTTGCATTTTGCTGGGGAGTTAACCCACACAGCAGCAGTTTTCCAGCTCTCCTCACTCCAAATTCATGGCTGTGTCCCTTAAATCACTATTCCATTCACAGACATTAAAAACAACACCATCTTGATCTCCAAATAAAAAGCTGTCTATCATTAGATGAGAATGTAGGCAGAGTATAATACAAAAAACATCTAATATTTTAACAGAAACATTTAATATTTAGTATTTTATAGACATACTTCTCCAGAGAGGCTGACAGTATAATAAAGTAACAAACAAGATCTTCATTTACCATCTTTCCTTTGTGAAAAAAAATACTTTTTACAGTCTCAACCACTTTCTTGTAAAGAGGACAAATAAAAAAAAAACAAAAAAAAACTCGAACAACCCAAGATAATAATAATAATAATAAAAAAGCAAACACACATAAGCAGCACACGAAATCGAATATAAGAAATCCTACTACTAAAAAGCCTGTTCCAAAGCAAATCATCCTGGTTTTCTTACAGCTTTTGCAAGACTGTATCTGCATACAGATTGAAGGGAAGTGGCATCATTTCTATAGCACGCAGTGTCCCGCTGAACATTAATCACCATCACCCACTTAGATACTACAATATGCAAGACTGATTGCTGCTCCACAGCTCTCTCAAGCGTGCTTGCCCTCAACACTACCACCCTCCTCACCGGTCTGGCACAAGTCACCTAAAGGAAAACATTCAGTTTTCATGCCTATAAAGGAAATACACCTCAAATGTCAGAAGGCAAGAGAAGTGGCAAATAATTTTAGAAGTATCGCTTCTCTACAGCAATTGAGCTAACAAATCATTCTTCAGTATTTTTCTTGCATTTATTCATTAACATAAATATACTAACAAACAACATCAAGAAAAAACTGATCTGATTGGAAAAGAACTAACCAATCAGTCTATCCTGTTTATTATTATGATGTTGGATTTCTATTTGGGGCTCTCTTCCTCTCTCTCTCTCTCTCTCTCTCTCTCTCTCTCTCTCTTTTTCCTTTCTTCTTCTTAAGAGTATAAATAATTGCTTTTCCAAGGAGATAGAAGATGTTTGTATCTGTTCAATATCAGTTTGAAATATCACAAGCTTTTAACATGGAACTTTTAAAACAGATTAAAAAAAAAAAAAAAAAAAAAAAACAGAAATGCAAGCATTTTCCTTTTAGCTGTATACTCGCTTGTGTCTTGAACATCATTAAACAAAACTAGTAATCAAGCATGTCTAAATGCATGAACATTTCCTTATGACTGCATCTGGCAGTCCTTTTAAGTGCTAAATGCCAGAGTTCATATATTTTGCATATCTTGCAAGGTCAGGCATTTCTTCCTTAATTAGTCAATTTTGAAGAACGACATGAAAAAGTACAAATTGCACACAAACTACACCTAATATAGCAATCAGTGATAACAAAATGTGTTTATTTTGTATGTAGCTTAGTTGATAATGGGTTGTTTCAGCACTTTTACTTATAGCTGAAACTTCTCAGTGTTTATGATAAACACATTCATCATTACTTGGTAAGATGGGGGAATCAACAGCCCATGTCTGCCTTGCTGTGAGTAGGCAATGCACATCTGTATTCAGGATATCTGCACTGGTATGTAAGTTAATGATCAACCTCCTGGGATGCTGGGAGTCCTACTTGGCCCTCACTTAAGGGCTGGAGAACTGTTTTCAATGAAATAGAACAGAGAATGAGTTGTATGGAAAATAAAAACTTGATCATCCCCCATAGTTCCCAGTTCTACATAACTGTACTTGCTCTTTTAACTTTTGTATTCACAGTGGATTCAGAATTAACTGAATCTTTTGTCTGCATCTGTGAACTTCTGTTGCTTTATTTCCCAGCACTGGGGAATTTTAAAAGCTATCAATGGGTGTTTTGCAAGATGTTTCTTGAGGCTGCAGTCAGAAATTCTGCTAAATACTTGGCCATGGGTGACAGCAGAAACAACATTTGTCAGAAGAAACTGAGAAAGAAGAGACTGAGACTTTCTCAGAAGAGACTTTCTCAGAAGAGACTGAGAAACCATAGTCTGGCAGTTAAGTGAGGACTGAATGAAATCTGCAGCTAACTTACGCTATTAGATGCCATGATTATCTCTATTCTCCCATTAACACTTTCAAGAAAGGTCTGAATGTTCCCTAAATGGTTCTGTTATCACTCAGTATTTTATTTACATAACGAGATTTTTGGCAGTACTTCTAGGTAGCAAGAAAATTTTTATTATTCTTACAAACGCAACTGAATTTATCAACAACCTATTTATTGTTTCAAAATGGTACCCTGTTTTATGAGGAAAGAAACTTATTCACTTGACCCCAGCACACAGATTTATAAAGCCTTTGTATTGGCTCTAGGGAGGCTTCTGGATTGCTCCATCATTGTGGAGATTTAAGACCATGGGACACTGTCAACTGAAGAGTAGGAAAAATTCCTGGGATGCTCCTGTTCTGTATTCTCCCCCTAGAATCAACTTCCTTCATTGCTCCTTAAAAGGTTCATATGAACATTAACATATAGACAATTTGCAGTTAAAAAAAAAAAAAAAAAGGCATTTTGTATAATCTCCTATAAAGAACAATGTATTTGAAGATTATGAGAATTTTTTTCGTCTGTTTAAATTAACGTAATAACACAGTCCCTTTCAAATCAAATATATTCCAGTCTTCATTGTGTTTTACTAAACTCAAATGTTAAACATTTGTCTGTTCTAAAAGCCTGTTTTCTAACCCAAATATTTCCTTAAAACAAGCTATAATTCAACTGTAAAATTAAATTTGAAAGGTAGTTTGCACATTTCCCCCTCCTCTTCTGGAACAGAACCTCTGAAAGAAAGACAGATTTTCAGAAATCCACCTCAAAATCTTTTTAACTAACAGGTCCATTAAAAAAATAAAAATTACGAATTGTTTTATTTTGTTCTTTCTTACTTTGCTACTCTCTACATCCTTCCCTCAAACCATGAACTATTTCTTCTCTGTTTTTCTGATTTTAGTCTTGCCCTTTCTTCCCCTCTTTCACTCCTCAAGAGAAAGCACCTCACCGAAAGCTCTTCCGAGAAGCTGGAGCTCACGTCAGAGAATAAAGGCACTCGTGGAGCACTCACCAGCTGCGTGTGTACACGCTGGGGCTGTCCAGAGTCCTCCCTTCAACAAAAGGAAATCATCTACTAAGCCAGCTATCCTACGGCAGAATTCAGTAATATAGATCCCTCCTGTCACTGAGAGCTACTAAAATTGGGCAGCAATGCATACTATTGAATTCTGAAATAAAATGGAGCCACCAAGGGACTAGTAATGGATTGCTGAAGCAGAAACTATTACGTTGGCTAGAGTACGCACAAGGTCTCCAAAGAGCATGAAAGGGGGAGCAGCTGGGAGCCAGAGAGCTTCCCTTTCACCAGGGCACAGCATCTGCATGCTGTACCTGCAGCCATGGGGAGCTCACAAATCTCCAACACCAGTCAGGCTGGAGGTGAAATGGTCTATTAAAAAAAATAAAGACCTGACCTGAACTGTTAACCATAGAATTTCAATTTAGGCAAATTGACTTTGTTCTTCATAAAGGCAGGGGACAAGACTGCAAGCAGCTTAGAGGGCACAATTTACATCCCAATAGTTGAACTGTATCTTATTTCTTCAAAAAAATTAAAATATGTAAAAATTACAGCAGACTCAACTCTAGATTATCCAGTACCACTTAATTCTGCTATTAATTAAAATAATTATTACTAATATAAATAATACCCTTAATTAATACCCTTCTTTCCCAGGAATTATTCTTTCAGAGATTACTTTTCCTCACAAATATGTCCTAGATTGTTAAAAGTTTTACTTTTATTCTTTGGCTTCTCTTTTTATTTTAAACTGAAAGTAACCTATATGAAAATAGACAGTATCAGACTGGCTAAACAAACCATTCATAGAGAAAACATCCCACACATAAATAATAATAACAAAATCATAAAAATAATGATAAACATACAAAACCAATGCTTTTAAGACTTTTTTTCCCCCAGTCTGAATTTTCTTCATTCTTCCTCCCACCCCTTCCTTATTGAAAGCAACACTTAGCATAAAGCACAAAGAAATTATTCCTGTGAAAGTATTTCTTACTTTAATATTTGAAGAGTGTTGCAGTATAGTACTTTCATCCAGCCCCTTGGGGTTATAGATCTTTTAAATTGCCACATTTTCAATGCAAAAATTTGGGCATCTGAAGAGAACTGTTGCATTTCCCTTCTCACCCTCCCACTACCCTACCTGAAATTCAAGTCACACTTCAGCAATTCTTCTAATGACACCTTCAGAACATTTATATCAGAGGAGTTCATAAATCTCCTCATCAAAAGTCCTACAGCGTTCACGACACTCTGGGTGCTCAGCCAGCACTGAGCACAAAAGCATCAAATCCATGTACTGACGGTGGATGAGACCCGTACCCACATCTGCTGTGTCTGGATTAACTCAGCATCTTCTCAAAGCCCAATCTCAGGCCATTTCAGGCACAGAACAAAACACAACTTCCTATGACCACTGTGTAACTACAGCACGCTTACCCCAAGTGCAATATCATCAAACAAGATCAAGAGGAAAAGGTCAGGTGTGTGTTATTGACAAGCAGGAGATGTTTGAGGGCTGTAAGGGGTTGCAGTTGCTTTTGCTATAGTCTCTCCCCCCAGTCACATCCCAGCCCTGTATTCCATACTCAGATGGAAGAAAGGCTTAATGTTCCCTTGTTTAAAATAACATCTTCCTGAAGAAGTTAATGTTTGATGGGAGCGTATGTTGATTTTACAACCACCCCTGGAAATACGTTGGGAAGACAACATGCCTGATGGCTGTAAATCACCCAGTTCTAGATACTACCTTGAAGCATCTCATTTTGCTGCCTTTTAGCTGTGGAGCCACTTCTCTAATTTGAGTGATGGGCTGCAAAGTCAGCGAGTGCACTCAGGCCAGGCGGGGTGTAACCCCCAGGCTGCTGGTCCTGAGACTGGGTTTCAGGCACCACCCTGAAATAGCTGAAGAAGGGACATGGAGGTCGAATGCAATGATCACCCATCTGAATGTAAACCACTCTGTGATGGGTTACCAAAAAGCTTTGGCCTGAATCGCTACTTCCAGTCTTTTTCATTTAGGGTCTGAAGGGAGGAGAGGATTAACTCTAGCCTCACAGCCTTCTGTCCATCAGGGTCTGCTCCATAGGGATCAAAATATAACCAACAGGAGGGGGGCATGGGATTACAAATCACTTTGGAGGCTTCACCAAATAGTAGAATGGACTCCGAGATCCTTGCCTTTACTGACTGCAGCCTCACACCACTGATGGATGGCACAGAGATCAGCAACTGTTCATGCAACTATCCCATATGTTTTATTTGATTTCACCCATCACCAGTACCTAAGGGCTCCAGCAACATTTTCAGGTAGGAAAAAACGCTTTGATCACCAACCCCGTGCCCTTCTCATAGTTAGTTATTCCCGCTTTGAACTCCAGCGAGGACCTACCTTTACCCCATCATATGCCTTGCAGAGGCCATAACTCAGAAACCAAGATGTGGCTGGCTCTTATGGATGCACTGAAGAGAAGGTGCATTACAGCCAGTGATCCTCTTGCCAAGCAGGCAACTTCAACATCATAATCATTTGGTTATATTTATTTCCTTTGGGAGGCATTCGTTTAGTCAAAATTATATAGGTTTTAAATGTGCGTGCTCAATGAGAAAGAAGGGTGTTGTACCACACTGCCAAAATGCAATTCCCTTTCTCTAATCTATTTGGAAAATATTTAACTTCATTTCACCATGCAATTAGATTAGGTTCTTATTGGACTATTAAAATCTTCACAATAATCATCCATCTAAAGCTATTCCACAGCTTGAATTACTGGTATTTTCTATTTTTAAATAATGTATTTGGTAAGAACCCAAATAGCTTTTAATTTTTTTTTATGTAGCTGCCAAATCATAATACAGTAGGTCAGAGAGTGCCTGAAGCAAAATAAAATCCATGATATATATGCTACTTTTCTTTCTTTCTTTCTTTTTTTTTTTTCCCTCCTGCAGGCCTGGGTAATGAATAGGCACAAGCAGGTTCACATGCAGTTCTGCATCACAGGATTTAGTCAGAATTAGTTCATTGAAATAATTAGTTTTTGCCATACTCGTATTGATTAATGAAGAAAGGACAGATAAAATAACTAAACTAGACTAGACAAGACAAAAAGAAGACAGACTTTCTGTACATTTTTGCATGGGGAAAAAAATACCTACTTTCTAAACCGTGTTTAAACATTTTAATATTACTACAGACTTGCAACCTACTTCAACATATGAATTTATGCATACATGTGCTCAATGTTATTTTTCTTTAACATTTATTAGGTGTCATTAATAACAACTGCTAACTCAAACAATGCTGGTACATGTAACCAGGAGGAAAAAGCAGAGTGCAAACACCTATTTTTGTATTGCTGTCTTGAAGAAGTCATCATACAAGAGCACAAGTCTTCTTGTGTACTTAATTTTTTGTTGTTGTTTTCAGCTCTGTTTTCTTTCCCTCCTGATGTTGTTTGTATGTTGAAGATGTTTTCAAGTAATGCTGCTTCTTACTGCTCCAATCTCCAGTCAGAAAAAAATGGAAAAATAAAGCCAAAAGGCACCCAGTGACTACCACAGCATAAACATCATCATGTACTTGATAGAATGTGCCAAAACTTAAGCTCCAAAGTTTCACGTGTGGGTGTGTGCATATGAGAAAGGACAGAAACATGAAAGGAAAATCAGAAGGTAATTCTGTATGCAACAGAATTCATCATTCCTTTTGTAGGGAATAGGCAGTTCTATTCCAGTGTTCAGGATGGAAAAGTATAAATTTTCCAAATTTATTGTACACACTGAACCATCACCTAAACATGTCCCCCATTCCCAATTGATTCAACATTCACTTATAAAATGATAAATATATTCATCAAAATGAAATAAGTCCTTATAAAATTTAGAGGAGGTTCAAAGTCAGTTGCTGCTACAGACTTCACTATTATTAATTTTGCATGGAAGACACAGATTCAATGCCAGGCAGATAGCAAGCAGAAGTAAAACCAAAATGCACTGTGGCTGTGCAGGGCACTGAACGTTTTGAGATGTACATCAAAAACTGAGAACTACAAAAGGTGGTGTTAAGCATAAAACCTTTTAAGCATAACAACAACATTTATGCATAAACCAAATGAGTATCTAATTATTAATATTATGCCATTTTACTATACATTCATAAGATGGTAACGTCAAATAACTTATCAAGAAAAGTGCTGAAACTGGTGTGTCCTTCAGAATAAGACGCAAAATATAACCTAATACATAAAACCAGGATGGACTACACTGTTCCAGATGATTCACCTGCAAACTTAGTTTTGAAATTGTCAACGTAAGTTGACAGAAATAACGCAAACAGTCTTATATTACGCAAGTGAAAACATCATACACCAACAGAGTGAGGACTATGAAAAACTTAATGTAGTAGAACATCACATACTAAATTTCCTGCCAAAGCCAATGAGATTTAGGATCCTCAATGATTTAGACATTTATAACATTTTCTGAGATTTACTTATGACCTACAACACTATTAACAGAGCTATTCAATTTTTAAAGCAATATAATTCATCTGCAAAGTAACAATACAATGGTTGAGAACGGAAGGGGAAAAGCAGAAAACTGACATATCCCTCAAGAGCATTTCTACAAAAAAAAAAAAAAAAAAAAAAAAGCTAAAAATCAAATTACAAGTTTTCTTTCCTAAATCCAGATACTCATCATGCATTCTGCTCCTTGCAACTTCCTTGCAAGTTGTTGTAACAACAGCCACTAGACATAAACCAATTTTACAAAAAGTTTATTCAACAGTGCTCAACAGACAGTAATAGATTGGCTCATCAGTTTTAGTTCTAGAGAATGCAAGATAACATTTTTAATTCTTGTTTGCATCTGAAATATGAACAACTGAAACAAAAATCAATTTTTCAGAAGTAGGCTCATCAATCTGCTTTTGTAAAACCTCATTTTCCAGCCTGACAGTGGTCTCTTTCAGACTGTTACACAAGTAAGTGTAATGATCAAGGAAAAAAATAACACCAAATCAGAACCATTGTTATGTGAAATTTTTTAGCTTTGCAAAATATTCTTAAAGAAATTATATAAACCACCACTAAAATAGGTACTGGCTTTCAGCCTTCTTGGGCATAGGAGCAGAGTGATGAAAATATTAGCAATATGCAGTCTGAAATCAGCATTAGAAATTAGACATAGAATTCAGAAAATAAGCAGAGACAATTTAAAACATGTATTGCAACTGTTTTGGACTCAGTCATAACGCATCAGTAATACATCTGAATACAGACATTTGTGATTTCCAGTTAACTTTCAGGTCAGATCTTGAGTCTATTTTAGGAATATCAATCCTGCATACAAAAGTATCATTATGCTTCATGCAGATATACCCAAGATATAAACACCTTCCAGTCAGACACAGCCTTAACATCATGGCACAAAGATAGGTGGTAGAACAAAATCCCCTGTGAGTGGTGTATGTACATATGCCATGTTTCCCTTCAGCTTTCAAGAATCAAAAACCATGGGAAAAATCTTCCAAATCTCACTAAGTTAATTATGGAGATACAAAGTGCATCTGGTCAGCAAACACGCATTGTATCTTCCAGTCCAGGTACATAAACTGCACACAAAAAGCCCATGCAACATGTTCACCATATCCCTTCACATTAGGTGCCTTGCTACATTGCTCATATGGTCCTTTAGTCCCTACAGTAACTCCACACCTCTATCAGTAACCACAGAATTACTCACCATATGGTTATGTAGCCAATTGTGCTATTACCATCAACCAAACTAACTAATTCAGTGGTAGTCAAAAAGGGGTGACTGCACCTTGACAGTTTAGGCATACCCTGAAATTAGTATTTTAGATATTCTTCATTCCTCAGCTATTAAACATGGCTTCAGAAAATTCCAAGCAAAATAACTGCCTAGCTAATAAAAACTAGATTATTACTGATGGGATTTAACAGAAAATTTGCATAGACGCTAATGAAAGATACAGCAGTAAATAGGCTCCATGCATCCTGATGAGATTAAACAAGAAGTCTGATATATTGATTGGAAGATCTGTGCTTTATTTAATCTTTTAAAGAAGTAGTTGAAAATCTCTTTTTATTACTTTCACATCATACTGATATATGCCCAGTCATTTCATGTGCACAAAGAGCTTTTCACAAAAAAAAAAAAAAAAGGCAAAAAACAAACAAACAGAAAGCAACCAAGAAGACAAAAACAAAACAACAAACAAACAAAAAGCCCATCTCATAACCAGGATACTAAAAATTTGACAAGCATGCAAGCACACACACACAGAGGTCTGTGAAGACAGATCTGAAACGTGAAAGAGGGCAAAAGTAAGGCAATAAATATATTTTCAGACTATCTCCTGTCTCCCAAAGATAAAGTACATAAAAATACAGCTGTTGACCACTGCTCAATGGAACCAAAATGTTCTCTTTGCAGCAGACTGTGAGACTAAGAAGCAGTACTACGAAAGGCAGTCAAGCTTGGAACTACGCGCATTTTCATCAGTTTCCCTGAATCCAGGGAGATCTTATCAAATGGGCCACTCCTTCAGGACTTTTACACCCTTATCTAATCTATACTCACAGAAAAGATGAGCTGAGAATAGATGGACAACGCTCCTAGCTTTTGAAATGACCTGTGCGAAAAGTATCCATGTCCCAAAAAATGTGATTATAAACTTACCAAACTGTAAACTTTTCAAGTGTAAAAATACTGAGCTTCTTTATTACAGCTTAAGTAATAACAGTGAACAGAGATCCCCATGCAAAGCCTATTTCCCTAATGCTATAAATGCATTGTTATAGGTTATGCATATTGATACCAAAATGCACATTGATACGTCATGATCAATTTGACATAATGCATGGGATTCATTTGCAACAGGTACTGAACTTTATATTTCTCCTAAATCAACCACAGGTGGTTTCTGTTGTCCCAGTGCTCAAAGTTCTTGAGCTCCCCCTGGACTGAAGCTCTTCTGTCCAGCACATCAGCCACCAACATAATTTATCATACCTAAAAATTTGCTCAAAGTGCATCTTGTTTCATGACCCAGACCAATGATGAAAATCTCCTAACAGTATCAATTTTAGTATCATCCCCTGGAGTATACTGCTTCTTAAGGACTGCCAGTTGGACATAAAGCACCACTAATGGTGCAGACAATTTTAATCCATCTAAAAGTCCACTTGTCTAGTAAATTCTTGGTCAACTTTCAAACAAAACTTGTGTTGGGGACAGTACCAAAAGCTCTACTGAGGAATCATGTCTCTGCTGCTCACCCTCACCCACGCAGCAAGTCATTTCACTGAAGGCAGCAATCAGGTGAGTCAAGACTGTTTCTGACTGCCCTCTTGTCCTTCATATGTTTGGGAATTAGAATATACTCCATGATCTTCCCAGGCCCTGAGGTGAAGCTGGTCAGCCTATAGTTGCAGAGATGTGTTGCTGTTGTTGTTGTTGTTGTTATTTTGTTTGTTTTACCTTTCTCAGAGACAGGGATAATGTGAGCCTTTTTTCATTCACTTGGGGACCTTGCACAGCTGCACAGTTTTTCTGCGGATGACAGATGACACAGATGACAGACAGTGGCCTCATATCTGCCAGATCTTGCAAGCACCCCGCAGTAACTCCCATCCAATCCCATTAATCTGAATATATCCGGCTTCTCCAAGTGCTCCCTAACTTGCTGCTCCCCAGATGCTGGCTGCCCCCCTCTTTCTTCTTTCTCAAAAAAATGTTGGTATACACAGAGGCAGTGGAATATATATATATATACATATATATATATATATATATACATATATTTTTTTTTTTCTGTGAAGAATGATGCAAATACATCATTTAGTGCCTCCATTTTTCTGTGCCATCATCTGCTACCTTGGGTCTTATATTCAACAGTGAATTTACAGTTATCCTGAATTTCCCTTTGTTGTTAATCTACTTTAAGAATTCTTTCTTGTTACATCAGCTAGTTTTAGCTCTAATCGGACTTTCTTTTTTTCTTCTTGATTTCAGTCCTATGTGACCCAGCTATGTTTTTATACTCCTCCTCTGTTATCTGTCCCTGTTTTCCACTCTTTCCATGTTCCCTTTCTGAGTTCCAGTTCACAGAGAAGTCCCTTGTCTAGCCAGGTCAGCCTTCTTAAGAAGCCTCCATCCTTACACAGGAGGACTGAGGAGCCTGCCACGCAGTTGCTCATCCTTCTCACCTCTGCCCCCAGAGCCCTGTGGTCACTTTCAATCTGCTAAAAGCTTTTCCTGGCTGTGCCACTGATGCCTGTCTGGATGAGCTGTGAGGAAAAGTTATAAAGACAGGTAAGCCATGGCAACTTTTCTGCAACATGATGGATCGAGGTTCCAGGCAAGCAGCAAACCTCACCACACAACTGCTCCTGACCCTGGAGGGAGAAGTTGCTGACCACTTACACTTGCCATTGTGTTTTCTTAGGATGGGTCTGAGCTCAGTGACACAAGGTGTCCAACCCACAATTCTTCTGCCAACAGAAATAATCCTTTCCCCTCTGCCGCTGAGGCCCAGGCAAGCAGCCATAAATAGAGACGGAGCCTTCTGTGCCTTCCATCGCATCTGCCAACTTCCCCCAGCTCAACACTTGAAAAGTGGTAGGGTACACCTACCAAGGTTAATCTGACCTGATAGCTGGGAAAGAGAGAACACCACGAGCTCGGGCTAATCCAGCCCGAGGTGTGTAGGGATCAGGCAGCCCTGCATGGACGCCGGCTGGCTGGCCACATGGCTGCTGCCTGGGGCCATGGGCAACCAGCTACTGCTCCTCCACCACCAGGGTGGGCCAAAGACGAGCACCTGGGAAGGGAGCACAGGTCCTTTTGGCTAAAGACTGTGGCAGACTATTTTCAGATCTCTGAGATCACCACCCATCTGGCCAGCTTGAAATACATTTGACAATGAGCTAAAATGTGTGACAGACAAATAAACAGACAGTGAAGTTATGTAAGCTCTTTTTTTCCCATTCAGAAACCGGGCTAAAGAGTCACTCCCACACACACTTGCACATCCTCCATATCAGCAAATGAGTTTTGCCAAATCCCAGGTAAACTATTAGAATGTATTTATTCTACTCACTGAAGATTAAAAATACCTTGATTTCTTTCTCCATTTCTTTTTCTCTAAATCCTCCTTGGCACTGCTGAGATGCTATAGTCAAAACATGTTCTTTTTGTTTCTACTCCCTGGAGGAAAGATGCATGACGTCTCCATAATATATGATTTTCTCTAACCCACCTTCTTCTGCCACTTTGTTATAAAAATCAGATTTTGTTTTATGCCTCAACACGGAAGATGATTCAGGTGTTAAAAATCCCACTCATCTTGTTGGACAGTCTACTACTCAGTTCCATCAAGACATAATCTAAATGACCCAAAAGCATTGAAAAGTTATTGCAGATTTGCTACCATGAAGTTGAAAATGTAGCTTTACAGAAAGTAGCATATTTTTCCCATACTAGAAATACTACAAAAACTAATTTAATACTACCCACTAACAAATCTAAATTGTTCAATGGCCCATTATTTGGGAGATTAACATCTTCCACATTCCTCAAAGTAGAGTTAATCCAAGATGTAACTCCTAATAAGATGAAGAACAAAAATGTGAAATGAAAAAGTCTAAGTCAAATCTGATTGTCTTTTTAGCTGTAATGTAAAATAAAACAAACCTAACAGAGACCCTTGTGGGATTTAGGCTACTGATGTAATACAAGTAGAATCATATATATATATATATATTTTTTTTCTCCCTTCCAATATCTGTGATTTAGATAATGAAAACACCAAACTGTGTTAGGAAAATGAAAGCCCTGCAGGTTCAAGCCAGATTGCTCCCTGCAGTCCTTTTAATAAAAATAAAACAAATTTTCAAGAAACACTAATTACTTTTTCCTTCAGTACTCATTATCACACCCGTCATTCTTAGTCAAGTCCTAGATAACAAGTGAAGGCTCAGGGTCATAATTTCTGACATGCAGGCTATTGCTTACCAGTGACTGAGGCTTAGTTTTAATAGATGCCAGAAAGATAACTAACTTTGAGCAGACACTCTTAAAGGGCACCACAAACAGCCTTTGTGCTGCTTAAGCCAGAAAATAATCTTACAGGAACAGAAGGTGATAGTTCAACAGTATTTAATGCACTATAGGGTGAAGGAAACAACATGGAGCAATCCGCTGTTGTCTAAGTAGGTGGACATAAAACATCTTTTTCCTGAAAGTCTAACAGTTGAACTGCAGCTCAACATCCAGTTTTGGGAAAGGTAAAATTGCCTGACCTAAGCAATGGTAACTTGCTAAATGAAAAGGAAAGCTGCAAGTATAGTATCAGTTTATACAGAGCAGTAGCAATACTTTAGAAGTAAGCAATTAAAGGTAATTGTCTAGATTCTAGGAAGGCTGGTATTTAATGAAGGGATGGGCAAATTTGTCTTTCAGTCCCACTTCCCCACAGCGGAGTGACAAAATTTGTTAACTGAAATAGAAACACCTTTAAAAGTAATGAAACAAACTCTTGCTGTCTTTAAAAAGGACATAGACTTTTATGGATTAATAGGAAGAAAATCACTGAATAATCAGGCTTTAACACTAACCTTCACCCTATCCTCTGGAGGAGAAAGTCTTAAACTGAAGCATTTTTGGCAGGAGAACTAAAGCAAATTACGCCGTATTCTTTCCAACTCTATCCTAATAAAGGTTTTTTGACACTAAATTGTATTTGCAGACCTCCCATGTGAAAATACTATTATTTATGCTGTCCCTGCAGTTTGGAAACAAAGCAAACAAAAAACAAACCAAAACAACAATAAAAAACAGAACACCACACACACACATAAAAACCCTCACTACATGAACTATACAACTAAACCTGAGAAATTTTGTCTCTTCATTCTGCACGTGATCCTCTCTGGAAGTCAGATATCCATGACTGCTTGGTGTGACAACAGACCTATGCAAGTATTTTTCCAAACCACACAAACTAAGGAATACCGTCATTATTAAGCAGAAGCTCAGTCTTCCCCCATCAAGGAAAGAACCTTCTCGTCATCTTTCTAACAATATTGCCATAAACTCATGGTTTGAAGGAAAGTAAGCAGTAGTGTGAGCAGTCTCAAGGATTACATACCAAGTTCTGAAACATCACAACACACCCCAACAGAAAACACTGCAAACAGTGCCAAAGAACTCTTTCCTCTTAAAAGATGCTTTAAATTCCACTGCTAGCACTACTAAACTCACACTGGCTGCTATTTAGCTATCTTAGTACCACACAGAGAATGCATGATCCTAACTCTCCCATCACTGCATCAGTCTGCAGTTCAGTGTTTCACCAGGAACTGAAATGCTACTTCAACTTGTTCTTACATGTGCTGTAAGGAGTCCACTCATTGGCATTTCAGATTTCTAAATAAGGTGGACTATGAAAGAATACCTAAGTGCTCTCCACAGAAGAGTGCTTTCTCAGTATGTACGTTGGAAAACAGGGTTCCGAGAATAGCCCCCATCCTTCCCAAGCATAAGCTCCCCCCAAAGGGGTGGAGATAATATATTTTAAGCATCACCACTCTAATTTCGGTAACCATTGTATTCTGTCTGTTCTCCTGAAGCTCACGGTAGAATGAATCTTATAATTTGAAAGTGGTAATTATGATACTTAAAAGACTGCCTTTTGTCACAAGGTCTTCAGAAGCTTTTAACAGGAGATGTCAAGCAGGCAGGCAGATTTTATTGCTAGGCAATAGAAATGTTACTTAAATCAATCTGGTAGGAAAAGGAAATAACTGTCATTTTACTGTGTAAATATCAAAGTGCTCTAATACCACTGCTCCCTGGGACAAGGATAAAGGTCTTATCGAATAAAGGTTAAAAAAACACATCTAAAGAAGGTTTTCATTTCTAAAAATATTATCTGTTTTCCAAAATCTATTAAGTTTAATTTCCCCTTTTTATTTGTTTCTACTTTTAGAGATGGCTTTTATAATTCTGTCAATAGCCTAAAAGTTCTTGTATATTTACTTCTTGTCTTCTAACAAAGGTGAGAGTCACAGTCTCTGGATTAACTCTCCAAGTGTCACATCACAGTCACGGTGGTCTCCAAGAGTTCAAGCAGCTTTTCCCTGCTGAACTTCAAAGCTCTAGACATGAAGGAGCTTGGTAAAATCCGCCTGCCAAGCACTGGCCAAAGATCCTTGCGAGCAGCTAGAGAAAGCAGAGATACAGAGCTCACCTGAACAGCCAAGTATACGAAAATATTACAGGATGAGGACGTCCATTTTTAAATAATCAAACAGCAACAGACTTTAAACACGGCTTCTGAAATTATTGTCTTTTCACCCAGTACAGTGTTTCGGATTTTAACTTTCTGAAATAAGCAGTGCTTTGATACCTCTGCCCTGTGTGCTAAAAAAACATGCCAAACTGAACAGAAAATAAAAACAAAACTTATGCTTATGAAGACTTTCTCTTCTATCATTCCTCTCAAATTCCTTTATGCCCCACAGTCTGCCTTCCACTACCGAAGACCTCTCCTCCTTTTTCCGTTCCTCAGCTCTTTTCCTTGGGACTCTTCTCCTTATACTTGACTCTGTGTCCCTCTGGGTGTCATTACAGAGTTCAGTCCCATAACAGAAACATGAACCCTGAGCAAAAAAATCTCACACACACCCGATCTTTCAGGTCGTATGGTTTGCTTGTCCCAGACCTCCTCTGCCAGTGTCCCAGCTGTGACCCCAACACCTAGCCGGCATGCCCGCCTCACCACAAGCTCCAAGGTTGCTACAGAAAGGCGCCATTTCAGTGGAGGAAAAGAGCACGCAGAGGAACTCGACAGCGGCGTGGAGAAGCAACTAACTCCATCTCACACTCCTCCCCGAAAGCCTCCCACTCACACCCAAAACCTAGCACTCTGCTGACCTGTTTCTGCATCTGAAGAGGCTTCACCTACCACCAAACCACAACACTGCCCACAAATGTGCAGAGAACAAACAACATGTGGGCCTGCATGTGCTTCTCAGAAGCTCCTCCTAGGCCAACGAGCAGATCTTCAGAGGAGAGGTATCAATCAAAAGTAGCTCGGAGTCACGCTTTTTGGGTCAGAGCTCCAAATGATTGGGTTGTTTGGCACAACAGGGCTACAGTGTACTGTACTGCCGGGAGGCCCTGGGAAAACAAGGCACAGGCATACTCACTGCTGCTCCACCAGGCAACTTGCAGGGCAGAGCGACTGTGGCAAAGGAGACTGTTAATGGGGAGCCTTTACGGTCCTGCTCTGCACTCAGCAAAAAGTCCTTCAGGTTAAACAAACAAACAAACAAAAAACAGCTAGGAAGTTTTCCAAAACAACAAGACATCAGCATGTATCTGCTTAATGTTAGCAATGTTTAGTAACTTCTAAATAATAGTAATTAGTGAACTAGAGCGTACGGTCAATCTGCGAGCCAGGTTTGCAGTATACCTGTATGTGTAAGAACAAGAAATTCTCAGCAGCTATTTTTGCAGTTTTAAGCCAAAGATTTTGTTATTCTGAAATTACTGCTAGTGGTTCCCAACAGAGGCAGAATTGCAAGGGACTTCAAGCCACAGAGATCTGACCGCAGATTCAGTGTATAAACCCAGGATCCAATCCAGACTGACGTCTAAACATCTTGGGAGATGTTCAAAGCATGACGCACTGTACAAACGCAACCTTAATGTGCAAACACAAATGTAGCTGTGGACCTGAACATTAAGACAGGCATTCGTATGCAAAGATGAATTCTGACACATAGTGTATAAAGCACACACCCAGAGAATCAAAATGAAAACTTACTAGGATTAAAAATTTCATTTTTTTTTTTTTTTTTTTTTTTTTTTTTTTTTTTTTTTTTACTAGACTTATGGCAGTAGATAAATTACTAAATATGCAAATCACTTCAGCCACCTGGAAGGTAGAAAAATTTGTCGCAGAGAACACAAACAAAGAAACAAATACAGAATATCTCGCCAGACTCTGAGAGAAATGGCTACAATAAAATTGACTCTCTTCTTTCCAGCAGAGGTCACAGCAGTTAATAGGAATTATTAGCATGATTCTTGTAACATGAGAATACGTTCAGCTGGCAAGTAATAGCTACAGTGCAATAGTACACTGCCTGCAATAGTATTTCAAACACTTGCTTTAGCTGTACTACAGAAAATAAATAATAATAAAAAAGATTTTCTCTTAAAGAAAAGTGCATTGATTTCCATACAGCAACTAAACCAGTCAATCCTCTCATTATATTTTTTCCTTTTGAACTTGGCACTGCCGTCGTGTCTCGAAAGATCTCTTGCAGCTCCGTGACCTGAAGCAGCGCTTTTCATCACTAGAGTGAAAATCCTTTCAGCTTTCAAGAAACTGTACCCTTTTTTTTTTTTAATGCTACTCACATGAAATTGTCTGCTTACTATAAATTTGTTGATAGAAACTCATGAGAATTTAAATAAAGAGCAAAGGGATGCCTGGAGGATTAACATCTGTGAATATCTTTTTGCACTGATCAAATGCCTGAGCTAATGGCTCTTGAAGAAGCTACTGGTTCCTACTCTCGTTTCTGCCCACAGAACATCCTACAAACAAGCTAGACACATTTTTATCTTTGGTTTTGTTTGTTTCTATATAAAGGTTTAAATTGACAGATTATCTCCTTATGATCAGTTTTTAAACGGGTGGTAAGTGCAATGACTGATCTTTGAAGAACTGCTGTGCGTATACAATGCCAACACACTGCAAGGAGAAATGTCCGTGTTTGTTTTTCTCAGAGGACAACTGTATTCAAGTTAAAGATTCATTATGATATAGTATCAAAGTTACCTGTCCCCAGACACGTTTTGCTCCAGTTGTTAGTGTTTTGTGACAAAGAAAACAACAACAAAATCCACCAATCTGGATTATACCAAAACTATTTTCCCTCTTTAGCTGAGGAACTATTTGCACACCAGACTATGGAACATGTTCCAATTGCCTGCCTGCTTCAGCTGTGTAACGTCACAAAACATAACTCTTAAATAATGAGTGAGGTGAGTGGTAATCTCCATTTACAAAGTGTTTATTTCACAGATATTTTTTCAGAGTATTTAGTTGTAATACCAGTGTTTCTAAAAGGGCAAATTTAGGATACACATTCCAGGAGGAAATGAGAAGCCACAGTATCCAATCACTTACATTGGAAATACCAGGTTGTAAATCTGACACTGTGAGGCATGTGATGGAAGTAAAAGGACTCCTGAAGTGCTGAAATTGTACTACTACTGTGAAGTTCCTGGAGGCTGAGGAAAATTAATATCTTCTTAAACTGGAATGATGAAGAGGATAAACTCCTCTAACTCTCTCTCTTCCCCACACATACACCTTGTGGTGAGAGATATGAGAAGTTTATCCATAGTATCAGATTCTTATTTACGTGTATATATATATATATATATATATATATATATTTACAGAGACAGAAGCATTTGGTTCATCAGAATATATGGACTTGCAGCCTCTAATATTTCTTTGTTCCAAGTGTTAATGTAAGCAGCTAGTTACTGCTTTCCAGAACTTGAGTTTCTGGTGAAACAAACAGATTTGCAGTGTTATTTACAAGGTGTACACTTTATCTAAGGTAAGTACACCTTAGATAAGCAGTTACCTGGTGCCTCCTCTTCTCACCAACATGAGCACCACTTCCACTCAATAACTGCCTCAGCTGAAAAAAACAAACAAACAAACAAACAAAAAACAGAACTTCCTACATCAAAGTCCATCTCCAGTTGGTTTCTTGTCCAGGAGACATTCAGGTCCACCAGGGTCACATCCCACACTGTAGCCTCACCTCTGAATACCTCTTTAATCAAGCCATGGGCTGGCAGAGGTCGTTGTTGGAAGGACAAGCCAAATGTCAGAGAGAACAAATGCTTAGAGGAAGCACCTACCTAAGCATTGGCCAAATCCCCATCTGACCTTGGCCAGGGGGCTGAAGTTTGGTTCTGAGGAGTGAAGGTTCAGTGCCTGAGCAGCTGTGCCCATCTTTCAGAAAAAAGCAGATCATTGGATAGAAATTGTTTGCATCTTAGGTTTTGATCTGGCATCTAATGAACCACAATGGCCAGGAATAAAGCAATTTCCAGACTGTGCTAGAAGCTCTGTAACTGAAGACAAAGCCATACATCTAAAATAAAAATCTAAATTAAAAAATAAACGCTTCAAAATTATTTATGTATTTATTTTTACAAGATCTGGGTTATCACTAAAGAACGGACTACAGAGATGTTATATCCTTATTAAATCCAAGATGTTGTAAACCTTATTAAATAAACTTCTTTATTATGGTTGGTTTTGCAACCCTTTGAAACTAAAAATCAAATCAATTTAGATGTAAATATTACCCAATTACACTTGCTGCCGATGAGTCCATCTGCATGGGAAACGTGAACAGTTGAGTTTGAAGTGATTCAGTCTCTGTCAGAAAAACTCTGGAAAACTATCCAGCTGTCCTAGAGGGGCACAGATATGCAATTCATCTACTGAAGAGGCAACCACCTATCGCAGTCAATGTTAAGTACTGCTAAAGTCTGTGTGAAAACTGGAAGGCAATTGTTCAAATTTGTTAAGCAGAGAAATGAATGCTGATAACCAGGGAGGGGGCAGGGAAAATAGAAATATTCAAAATCACTTTGAATCAGCTCAGGTACTCAGATGGCCCTAAGCAAGTGTGCAGGTGTCCCATGCTTCTCCTACCCGGGCACCAGCTAGCAGGCTGCCCTGAAATCGTGCCCCTGGCATCTGCACACCTCATCTTACCAAGGCTGCACTGTGGTCACCAAGTTACACACAGCTCCAACCCCTACAGCATGGTTTCACCTAGCAAATGTCTACCTAAGAAGATGACAATTCACCTCAGCCAAGGTGCTTTTTCAGAAGCCTGACATGCGAAGATGCCCCTTCTGCAATCCTGCTTCTGAAGCATGCATCTCCAGGACCCATCTCTTCCCTCCCTCTGCTGGTGCCCTTAAAACAAACAAATTTTAAACTCCTTAAAGAAAAGATTTGTATTTATTTAAACAAATCAGGTTTCAATTATGTTTATAACACTCTTTTATATGCATTTACAATATGGAACCAAGATAGCCAGTCTTTAAAAAAAATACATTTTTTTCTGTTTTTTCCCCTCACTCAATCTTCTACATGCACATCGCCACTGCACTGTTTCTTCCCGTTCCTGAGATCCAAGCAAACCCTGAGAGAGCAGATGGCTCTCACCATCTCTTAGAAATCCTAAGTGCTTCTTACATATATCACTTGAACACTGCCCTCAGAGAGCCTGTGGGAAGTATTCGGAAAAGCAACCTTTGCTTTAGCAATGCTTGTCCCCTTCAGCTTCATCTGTCTCTGACAAAGAAAAAGAGGCTCTTCCAAGGAGCGGGATGCAGCAGCTGCTATTTGGCTTTAGCAGTGAAGTCCCTTTCGGAAGAGTCATTTTCTCTCCCTTGACTGTGGGAAGTATAGGGAGAATGGTCTCTGAAGGTCTTTCTGCACATTAGCATTACTGACGGCCCTACTTACCCACCGCTTCAGGTGACTCCTCACTTAAATTTCCAGGCATGCTCTCCTATACCTCTCTGCTGAAATCCATCACTCATTTCCTGCTCTCTAAATCTAGCTGTGAGCTAGATTTGTAAATATATTTCATTTACCTGGATGATACTTAGGCAACAGTGCCACACGCAAGTCCACTGTCCACTGTTAATAGACAGCGTGGCTGCTAACAGCAAGATAAGGAAGCTTTTAATAATGCAGCGACTATGTATTCCATTAAGTTATACAATACAGGTAAATACATAAATTAAATTAAGAGAAACTGTTTGTGACGGAGGCTGTGGGTGAGCATCTTAAATGGAGACTCCATGCAGAAGCTTGGCAGCCCTTCCTAGTGGGATGATCGTGCTGCAGTGCATTACAGCATGCTTTTCAAAGTATGTGATAAACTTACTAGCTAACAAGAGAGACAGAGTATATCTAGAAGTCCAGGGTCACAGGACATGCCAGAAAATCTCTGGTTTAAGTCCCCAGACAAACTGGGTGAATTTCCAGGGTATTCATACTCTGTAGGAAAAGACACCTTCAAGCTTCAAGCTGGACCTGAGAGACAGACACAGAGTCGTGGGTCAGTCCCTGAAAGAAGCACATTAAAGGACTGCAAAGCCAGAAGTAAAAACCCTTTGGTTAAGACACAGCTAATGAATTGCCAAGTGATATAAATGAGAAAGATCACTCAGCCGCTGATTTACATGACAGCATCATGAGGATTGATGGCAATAAGAAAGAACTATAAAACACATTCCTACAAAAGAAGCTCTGTTGACTTGATGGTTTAGAGTTTCTTCATTTAGACGTATTATGTATGTTGAAAAGGCTGACAAGGCTCAATCATAGACAGACCTGCATCAGCCTATGCTGTGACGCTGCACCCTTGCAAACCCCTCTGAACTAAGTGCCACTGACAGTGTCCTCGCTTTCCATAATGCAAGAAGGAACATTCACAAACCTTTAAGCAAAAAGCTTCTTTATAAGGTCCTAACCATTCTCAACAGTTCCTGAAAGATCATCTGCTACATGGTATTTTCACATTTTTCAGTAACACAATACAAAAGGTACACCCAGTTCCTTCTCGCTAGACTAGTCAAGAAACAATTCACACAGAAGTTGCTTTTAATACTCCCTAAAGAGAGGAAAGATTTAAAGAATATCAGTATCTACCTTGGAACGAATTTTTGAAAACTCAGGATGTGCCATGAAAACATATTAAAAACACCACTGATAAACATAAAGCTCAACCTGGAAAGGATGCGAAGCCTCTTTAAGCAGCAAGTGGAACACCGCAATCCGTTTGTTCCACCACCAGTGTCCAGCACACTGCAGTCACTTACTATGCTTATCACTCCTTTACATTATTATAAAACAATATCATACTTGGCAGAGATGAAGCAGAAGAAGGAGAGCCAGAAGCCAGGAAGTTGCCAAAGGAGAACTTTTTTTAAAAAAGGAGATATTTAAACCAGCTTTGTGCAAGTCCACATTTTAGCTGCTTTCATTAAACCAGCACGTTATTTGACATGCTTATCTTGCAAGACCTAGCATATTAATTAGAATAATAAACTTTGCTCAGGAGCTAATGAGGCATTATTGAAAAGAACTGATACAATTCAGAGTAAATATTCAAATTCCCTAAGATCTGGTCTTGAACCCATACCAGCTGCAGTACAGGAGGCATTACACACATCTTTAATGCCTTTAATACTTTCTTATAGCCATACAGTTCACAGGTAGCTAAGGAGACAGACAGATAGCCCACTGTTCCCCAAAAGAAAATGCAAACATTGTAAGTAGTTGTCATTTTATTCAAACTTTATTGCAACCAATGCCTTCAAAATTTGGTTTTAAAAAGTTCTGATTTTGTTTTAATAGGTTTCTAAAAAGAAAAGTCTATGTTCACTGAATATTTTTGTTCTTGCATCAGCAGGTATAGGAAAAAATGCCAGATTCAGGAAGGCAGGCTGGTACACATACGGACCTGCCACGCATGGGAATGCTACTTGACCCTAACCAGGACAGCCTCTTCACTGCCGGGCTCTGCTCTGCCAAAGGGAAGAAATGAAATGCATGACCTAATTTTGCTTTCTCTTTTTTATTTGTACAAACATTATACAAGCAGATCATAGCCTCATCTCTGAAGAGCCCAGCTGCAGCTGGAAGTTAACACACTTTCTATACCAAGACATAATATGACTTAGCAATGGGTAAGGTTTGCTACAGCAAATTAAGTAGGGCAGTGCCAGTCAGTCACAGGAGGAAGGAGGGCAGTAAATGCTGGTATTTCAGGCCTCACCAATGCTAGACATTAATGCTTCCAGGGGCCCAGCACATACATCTATCGTGGTGCTAAATGTCACGTTGAAGACTTCCTACTCCACATGCCTCCCCAGAGACACCGCCAAGCCACACCACCGGCACAAAGTTGGTCTGGGGATGCTGCCCACCCCTCTGGGGTGTGGGGAGCGTGCTGCAGCGCCCTTCTCTTACACATAAAAATGCACCTGCACTTAGGTGAGGAACCAATTTATTCATTCATTCATTTATTTATTTAGGGTCACCACCTTCCAAAAGTGCTTGACTCTGATGAGCATGTTTCAAGAAATACTGACTTCATGATAGATAAACCTAGCGACTATCTTTGTAATGAATTCTAATCTAGTTTTAATAAAGGAGAAGATATTTAACAGAATCAGAGAGAATATTGCTGTTGTTGCTTGGAATATGTAAAAAAAAGCAAACAAATGAAGACCCAGAAAATCAAAAAATCAAGAAAATAAAAAATAATAAATAAAAAGACTGCTGTGTCCTCCAAGTAGTATTTTTAACAGCACTTACTGGAAGTAAATTACAGTACCAATTGTTTCATAATTTAAAAACAAAACAAAAAACAGATAAGAAACACTGCACGTTACTCTAAATTTTTTCTGCAGTCATACAATTCACATCATAGCTATTTATTCCATTAACTACTGAAAACCCCATTGATGCCAGCCTGGGCTCCCTTTTTATCCTGACCACCCTGGCAACTGCTAGCAAGCAAGGAGACACCCTCGGGAGAAATGTCAGAGTTTAGTTTTTACATTAAAAGCAAGCAAGCATATATATATATGATGGTTTGTATTTTTACAAGCGAGAGCTGCAGAGCCTATGAAAGCACAAGTGATGTACTCAAAACATGGTTTTTGACAGTCATTTTGCAGAGAACTAACTATATGTTAGAATAAAACGGCCAACCACACAAAAGAGCCCTAAAATACTTTCTGCAGACACAGATGGTTTACTCGGTATCATCTTGTACAAATAGCTCCCAAACTGAAGCAAAAGAGATGAGTAAAGAACTATTTTGTTTATTTTGTTTTCCAGTTTCTTACCGAGCTCTTGACATAACTTCGTTCACTGAAGAAGGGGAAAAAAAAAAAGAAAAAAAAAGAAAAAAAGAAAAACACCAAAAAACCACCTGCTTCTCATCTACTCACAGGCAGGCAGCTCCTCTTTTGTCTGCACATACAAAGCATACAAAGAGAAAATCAAGACACTTTTCTAAAACCAACAAAACCAACAAAACTCAGTACTAAAATTCAATGCTTCAATTTTAATTTTCAATTCAATTTAAATTTAAGAAACTCCCTTAACTTATGGGAGACAGCTTTTCTTTCCAAACAGTAGATACACAACTCTCCTGTACCCAAATTTTTGTCACAAACCCTCATGTTCTGCACTTAGAAAAATGTAAGAGGCATGAATCCAAACTGAAAACTGGTTCAGAGTTAAAAATTATTTGTCATCCCCAGCACTCTGGTACAGCCTCTATTCAGCCTAAGTTCTAGACTACTATATTACAATCATTATTCAAATGCAAGTTTTCCTGGAAATTGCTGTGGGACTGTTCAGTTTTTGCCTTTCATTTACAAAAAACAAACAAACAAACAAAAAAACATTTTAGAATATTTATTCTTAGTTAATAGTTACAACAAACAATAATAATTCTATCAAAGTTTAAAGAACAAACAAACAAACCAGGGATAAACAGCTAAACCAAGCTGGAAAGTTCTAGAATCAGCTTTAATCTCTTCCTGTTCACTTTCCAAACATTTCAAATAAGCTGTCTGGTCATACTCTTGCTCAGCTACCTACTTTCTCGGCAAGTCTTTCAGTTTTCCTGTTTCAGTGCTGGATACCTATGAATAGAAGCAGGAAGAAGTTCCAGCCATCACAAATATCACTGAAGTCATAAGTTTTCAAAGAAAAAGCGCATCACAAAGAAAAGGAGTGTTGCAAGGCAGAGGTAAAGCTATGGAAGAGTAGGCTCTGCTCCTATACTTTCTTGAGACATTTTGCTAGATTGAACTGGTAGACAGGAACCCCAGAACAGGCCAGCTGGTGCCAGGGTGCCTTTATTATTTCCTAAAGAGGTGTTCACGTGCATGGATGGACACGCAGCAGCCATGACACATTAGGTTAATCGAAGAACAGACCTGTTAAAAACTCGAAGCCCATTTTTGCCTTATTTCACTTTTGCCATTATTTTCACATTGCAAACTGATGCTGTTCTTTTCCAGAAGATGCAAGAGCACACAGAAAAATGTTTTATTCTTTCCCTCACTCCCACTCAACTTTCTCAACTTAAAATCACCCTCTTGCTCGTGCTTCCTAACATTATTAGTGGCTCACAGCTAATGAATAGATGCCTCAGCAAGCACGGCCATTACAACTACCAGGAGGTCCAGCCTTCCTCGTGCTCTGCAGAGTCTACCTGAAATTCACAGTGCCATCAGCGAGCTGTTTTTGAAACACTACAAAACACAATTACACATCTTCTTTTATTTCACATGAATTCAATTCCATGCTGCTGCAAACACCCGGACGGCCTTGCAGTACCACACAGCTGCTTTCCTAGGTCTCTCAATGAAGCCTCCAGAGGCTAATTATCTTGACACGTTTGTCGATACAACTTTTAAAAGTCTACATAATGCATCAGGTTCACAGATGGAGAAGTGTAATTGTTGTTGGTCATTCCCAACAACAGATGCCTGTTCGGCTTAATATGCCTATGCCCAACCTTTATCCTCAGTAAATTTCAAGCTCCTGAAGCGGCGAGCTCGAAGCCCGTTTGCCTAACTGGGAAATGTCACTCTGCAGTGGGATGGGAATAAAGCGTTGATGCCTGCATTGATGAATCTGCCTTTTTTTTTTTTTTTCTTTCTTTCCCCCAGCACTTTGTTAAATAAACTCCATTCCGGTTGGCAAAATTACTGTGCTCAATCTTTATAAAGAAATGTTCTGCATTGTAGATCTGTTACGGTTCAGCACTTTGGCTCAGAACAGAAATGAAATACGAGCACTGAGATGTAAACAACAACTGCACTTTAACTCTGCCAGACAGTTATGAGGTACACCTAATCAATATAAAAAAGCAACTTGGCTCCAGCCAAGAGTCTTGCTCACCAATTATGTATTTAAAACTTTAGAGAGCTCAAAATAATTCCCAATACCACCACCAAGATGTCTGTTTGAGCACATGTATATGAGCAATATATAAATACATAAAAATAATCCCTTGGTACTAGTTCCTTTCTGAAGAAGCCTTTTTCCCCAAGAACCTTCATGGTAAGTTAGAGCCTTTTTTTATCCACCTGAAGTTGAAATGCACCCGAAGACAGACAAAACACAATCCATATACAATATACAATTTCCAGTTGCAAATGTAAACTGGTTTCATGTGGTTAAGCCATCAGCCTTTGGAGAGGAACCTTTCTTTCAATTAATTACCATGTTTCTTCTTTTATATTTTCCACCCCCATCACTTCTTAGCTTTAATACACTATGAAGTCCCCCCACCCTTTTCCTTGGATCCATTAGCATCATCATCTGCAATGTCTAGAAATCTTTGGAAAAGAAGAGCAGAACAGAAGGGCTGGCTGTTGGTTTTACAGCAAGGCCATCACCATGGCTTCAGCCCATCCTGTGAACAAGGCAATAAGCCACCATCTCACCATGTACACTGGGTGCCCAGATGCAAGAAATACTTATGACAAGAGCCATTCAGTTGGACATCCTTAACCTTGTATTAACTGCTACTAGTTTTGCAGACTTGCTGAAATAACTTTTTAAATCAGATTTGGGGCAAAAAGAAAATATCTTGAAGTTTTCATAAATTTAACCTTGCAGAATAGTTATTTCTTTGGTATATTTAGTACCTATTTATAACAGACATGGTGAAATGACTAAGAAAATCCAGTTTCCACCTCTTCATTTTCATATAATCCCTATTACTGTTTTCTAGGACCCCAGAAAAATAGGTCGCTGTATGCAACATTGATATATGTTCTGTGCACGGGCCAATGGAGTATCAATAATGACACATGAGCACGGCACCACTTTAATTCAAAATGGAGTGCTGCTCAACATTTGTCTTCTCAGCACGGCACCTGCTCAGTTTTATTTTCATAGTTATCAAGACAGAGGAATAAGAAAACAAAAAACAAAGCAATGTCCTCCTAGAAAAAAAAATAAATTAAAAAAAAAAAAGTGTGGATATATATATGCATATAACAATTATTAAAACAACAGCAAGATGACACTTAGAAGATTTCCACGCACCAGTAAACTAATATTAATCTGTGAAAGAGACTGTATCTGGAAACAGTGTATGAAAAAGCCCTCAGAAACCCTGAGAAGGCTGATATCTAAAATATGTAAAATTTCCACTCCTTGATCTCACATTAAATTTTTACATCATAGCCAGAGTATAGCATATAGAAAATACATTGGAAAATTTTAAATGCCCTCACCCAACATCCATTTAGCGTGGTTTTGCTTAGCAAAGCCCTTTAATATGAACCAAATGCACTCCCCCTGTACCCCTGCAATGCCTGCATCGTTATGAAATTTGAAATACCTGCTCTAAATGGCACCAAATCACTGAAGTCCAATGAGATTCTCCAATGACCACAAATAACTCAAGCACAGTTCAGTTCTCTATTCCCAGGGAACTGAAGGAGGTTATGCAAGATTATTTTTGTGACCCGACACCGTGGCTGGGGTCCATGGTGGGACTGACAGTCCCCATTGCTCCATCCAGGAGGGGTTCTATGCTTCTGCACAGCTCCCAGTTCTTTGGGTTTTGAGCCAGAAAGGCTGCACCCCACTGTCCTGTGGAGCCGGGTGTTGTGCCGTGGCTGAACAAGATTCGAGCAGCCAGAACCACTTCTTCACCACCACTGAGGCAACCTAACTATAGTAAGTGTTTGAAGAATTGTTGATATTTAATTAATGGCATATATATTCTAAAAACTTCTCTTGAAAACTTTTTCCTAAAGCAACAGACATGCATCAATTATTGCGCTCATAAGCTTATATTCATTTGCAGGATCACATTGTGCAAAAATGGAAATATTTCTGCAATTCACATCTACAAATGCTATGGTTTCTTTTAATCTTTTTTCCTACAATTCTGAAGAAAAAAAAAAAAGTCCCTTTGAGTGTTAAGACAACGGTTTTGTATTAGCTTATTACTTCTGGAAACAAAGCATATATACTTTGTGGTTTAAAAATCATCACTTGGCTCATTTTTGTATTTATAGCTTCATCTAAACACACAACAGTATTTATGACACTAAGGTTTATAGGTATGTTACACTCTGCTACTATAAATCTTTGAGTTTTGATAGGTCTGAACAGGAACTGTTTGAACATGGGGCATTCCCACAGACCTTTCTTTTCTGCAGAAAGGGTATAAAACTGTTCCTGCTGAGATTTGCATAGTACAGCCTGTGCTCATTCAAAATTTTTCACTGGACAGATGTATCTGTATGTGGGTTAGAGTTGTTTACACCGGTACAACTTTTCTGCCTGTGTGGGAAGGTTTGCCAGATCTTAACCATTGTCTCTTTACAAGAACGGACAATAAAAATAATCACCTTTGAATGAATTTCAGTATATCTATGGCACATGCTTGCTCATTTCTCTGGCAATATTTAAGTGCAGCCAACACTGCATTTACAATGTTGTCAACTATTCTAAAGCTTTTGACACATAGTTCAAGTTACAGCTCTTGCAATGTTCAGTAACTTTGCCTTTTAATTTATATGGGACTTGCAGTTTGTTTTAAATAAAACAAAAAATGCAGAAAAAAATACTAGTTTAAAACATAATTCCTGGCTTGAGCGAATTCCTCTTTTCACAGGGCCTCCTCTTTTACATTATATAGCCTCGCTGAAACTGAGAAATTCAACTTGTTCCAAGATCTGACACCATGAACAGCCACAAACTTTTCATGAAATGCTGTCTCTTTTGAAATAAACATCATTTTCTCTTTTTTTTTTCCCCTTCTTCTTCTATTACATATTTGAAATGAAGTGCTAAAATTGTTAGAAATTAATTTTCACTTAGCACTGAATATGCCATCTCTCACCCAGTGATTATTTTTTTTGTTTCTGAAGCAATCCACTCAGCTCCTGAAATTGTGCAACAGTTTTCTCAAGGAATTGACAGCTGGAGAATCCCATAGGCTACAGCTCAGTATCAGCTCAGATGGTCAACGAGCTTCAGAAGTTTACCCAGAGTTTCTACAGAAATGAAAGACTCATTTCTCCACAAACAAATTTTAGAAGGCTATGTACAAATACACTCAACAAAAACACTGATTTATTTATGACCTTTCAATTAACTTTATGTTTTTTTTTCTCCAAGCCCGAAGCTAATCCTTAATACGGAACTGACATTTACATTTTCAGCATTATAAATGTTGAGTGGAAAAAAGTCTATAAAACTGACAATAAGCATGACCGCAGAAGGATTTTCAAAGACCAACAACGATTTGATGCAAGACAACCTGGTCTTCAGTAAGAGCTGCACTGTGATGTTGCTGTGATGTTGCTACTGTACTACACTTACAGCCTTACCCTTTCAATACATAAAGCATGACCTTCAATGAACTGTTTTCATTGGCAAATAAGTTTTCCATTTATTAGAAATTCTATGTAGAAAAATATTGAGTTATAATTACCCTTTAATTTCATTCACAGCATTTTCCAACAGCTGCAGAGTCCTCTTCAATAAAGTTTGACTGATGAAGTCTATTGCATATACTCAAACAAATAAATAATTCAATAGCCTAGCATGACTGCATCAATTCAAGGACCTTGTCTATTCTTCACAGAGTAATAAACCACTCTAAATCCAAAGGAAACAGAAATCTGAAATTGTTCTTCAGGATCTGAAAGGAAAGTCTCTTCTCTAAACACTGAAGCTCTTCCACAGAGGCAACCATCCATCCACAGGCATGGAGCTACCTCCTTCTCCCTAAATAAATCTCTCCTCCCATGAAGAGAGGACGTTCCCATGAGATGAGCTGGATAAAAGGCAGCAGTTGGCTTGTGGCTACCTCCCAGCCAAGCGGTCAGTAGCCAGGGCTGAGCTCGCTCCTTCTCAGAGCAGGAGCACAACTTGAGCTGTAGATTTTCATGAAACCTGCAAGTGTATCTTTAAGACCTCCACTTTTCTGCCAAACTGGTGGAGAAATGACAGAAACTTTGCAAAATTAGTGAAGTTTGAACGGAAGAAGAATTTTCAAGTACCACATCTAGTGCACACCCTCAGTTTGGAATATTTCCCTCCTTGAACTGAACTGCAGCTGGGAAAATAGTCTACATTAAGAATATTCTGTAAATTACCTTTTTTTCTTTTTTTTTTTTGAGATATATTTATATTTTCACTTGAACTAGGACTTCTGCAGCCCTCTGAATTACTAGCTACCCTCAACATCTCAATAAGACAAGATTTTTTCTCATCTGCAAAATGAGTAAGCAGCCTACTAAATTTAGCATTACAGCATTCTTTTGTTCAATCTGTCTTTGCATTCAGCGGTCTTACATCAGAAGCAGACATGGTACTTGCATTTACAATGCTAAATGTATAAACACAATCACAGAAACCTGCTGTGAAAGCACACTAGCACGGACAGACAGCTTCACGGACATCAGCAGTGAAGTTACATTTGCAAAAAGATGACAAACTCTTCCCTAAACAATGTTACTTCTGATTTTCTTTCCATCTGCTCTAAAGCATCAGTTTAGGCCTTCCCTGGGACAGCTGAAAACTATCTTCCCCTATAAATTACTAGCTCTTCTACTGCTGTGCTGGAACTACAGGGGTGTAGTTTCCTACACAGACCCCTTTGATATTTCTCTACCGACTACCAAAAAGTTACACCCACTCACATGGGTGTATATATATATACACCAGAGATATTCTATATATCTGAGAAATTGAATACTGCAAATATTGATCAAAAACTGGATAACAACTCTCCTAGAATGTAAATGCTTAAAAATTTCTAAAATGAAGGACGGGCATGAAGAGCTGCTGACTGACCGGTTATTTTTCTGTTATTTCGGAATTGGAAACCTCCAAGCTTATCAGAACAATCCAATTAACGTTATTGAGAGCACACTGCTTACATTTATAAAAATGGGCTGCCAGCTTTCTTATGTGTGCTCAGAAGAAAGGCGTAGCTCTAACTTACTGAAACTTGATATTAAGATTTAATTGTTAAATATTGTTTTAACATTAATTCCATTTTGAAACTCTGTTCTCCATTTGGATTCTCTACTAGGAACACAATCCTGCAAACAAAAAGGAAACGTTTGCCTGCGTAAAACCAAGAACACTCATTTTAGAAAAGGAACGGGACTTCATAAGTATTCTCATGACATGACAAACAACATATTGCTCAGAAGTAAACAGAAGCATTAATCATCAGACTTCAGAAAAGCAAGAATCTATCTTCTGCTACTGGAAGTTAATTAATGTTTAAGATAATACTGTGATTCTACTCCAAGTTTTCAAAAATGGGTTGATTAAAAAAAAAAAAAAAGGAAAAAAAAAAACACGCCCTAAATTGACCCAAAATTAACATGATAAAATGGAATACAATCAAAAAATGAGTGTGTATTGGGTAGAAAAAGGGTTGTCTGGCCTGTAAAAGATTAGCATCCTTGAGCCTTTCAACCCATACTGGAAGTGGTACGAGTCTCCACTCGCATCACATTTTGCCAAATGCTGGCACATTACACACTCTTTCTCCACTGTACCATGCGATAAATAAAGTCAAATCCATGGAATTTGACAATTATGGAAGCAAAAAGCTTGGACTACAATAATGTGCTAGGCTCCTTGTCATTCCTTTTTCCATAGCAGCCTTTTTCTTTGGAAGCTGAGCATGGCACCTAGGTTTTCCACAATGAGCCACTGCAACAGAGATGGCAGGGGAGGATACATCAACAAATCTCTGTGGGACTGTGTTAGCTGTGCACGGCTCACACAACGCTTCCATCTCCTCGCATGGTCCAACCACACCTTCTAGAAACTTATTGAACAGGTACCCGGGAAGCTCACAGACATATCACGGTCTGGAGCAGGTTTTACAATCTGGTGATTCCAGGCTTACTCTGATTTCCAGTCACTGTGGCCCAATACAGTATATGCACACACAGCCCAGTGCTGTCTCTATTACAAAGAAAATAAGCAAACAACAACAACAAAAAACAGTAATGGAAAAAAAAAGGGGGGGGGAGGGAAAAAAAAACAACACCAATCAACACATTCACACATTCCATCACTGACATGCTATACATGCTATATAGGCTTCCAGTTTCTGTGCTGGTGCCAAGTTTTCTACCAGTAGTGACTGCAGGACCACCTGATCTCTGCTGCTCAGCTGGCACCATGGGTGCATCCCAGTTGCCCAAGGAAGCACGTATAGATGTACCGCTTACACCTCCACAGTGAATCATCCAAACAGAGCCAGCCAACCCCGAGATTAGCTGCATTGAGTTTGTATGATTCCCACACGAATCCCTGATGCAGAATGCCCATGGAAGCATGTCTAAGCTACCCCAAAGATGGCTACACGACTACTACACGTGCTTTTTTTGCATAGACAGAAATCAAAACCAACTTGAGACATCATGTCTATAGTACATACTTATATACATAAGTGAACAAATATACAGAGAGACACACACAGATTTATAAGTAAGGCACTCTTATTTTCAACATCTTCTGAGAGCGACAGCTCCCTCAAGCACATATTGCAGACTTCTTTCACTAGACAAGCAAGAGTTCATATCCAGGAACACAAAGTTTTAATATAGCACTTGTCTTACAAGACGCTTTATACTCTCTCTGGGAAAGACAGGGAAAAGTAAATTAAAAACATAATAAAAATAATAAATCAGCGTTAGAGCCCTGTGAAGACTGGGTGCCTTCAAAAGAAAGAATTAAAGAAATATCGAGAGCAGGAACAGAGTAGGGGGACACCTCCACGAGCATGCAGAAGACAAGATCCTCCTGAATGTTCAAGACAGTGCTAAGCAGAAGTCCTGCTGAAATGTCAAAGGTATTTCTGCTATTCAGCTATACATACAGGTGGTGGTCATGTGTGGGTCTGTTGTGGGTGGGGGGGAGTTAAAAGGGTGAATAATTTAGAATAGCATAACAATTCCTTGGTTCTTAGAAATCTCTCCACCAAGAGAACAGTGCAAGATTAAATCTAGTGTGCATGTATAGCCTTACCCTTACTTTTTATAATTAAGTAGTGATGCTTATAAAACATGCCTATGGCACTGCAAGATGAAGCTGTGCTTCTTCCCCCAAAAGAGTGGCTGTCTTCCACTCAGTGCATTAGGGAGAAAATCATCAAGTTCAGGTTCAATGAGCTCTGCATCATTTTTGAAACAGTAAATAAAAATAGCAGAAACGTAACATTCATAGTGAGCCCTGTTTTTAATCATTTTTACCAAATTCTCTGGTTAGCAAACACTGTATTTAGCGAAGTCACTCATTTACTATAGCAAAGTCAAAGCTACAGTTCTGTCAAAACTGCGGGAGAGAAAAGATACAGAGAACGAACAGCATATCCTCTTTTCTCTCCCAGCAAAATACAGTCTATCTATCCTCAGATATAAAAACAACATACTAAGTCAATTACAAGGATCTAAACTTTATTGTAAAAACAGCCTTAGTTTAATTTAATCCAGACCTGTGCTATGCAGCCATCCAAAATCTTGTCAATGATTTTCAAGAACACCTTCGATACACACCAGCAGCAAACAAACATCCAATAAGCAGCAGTTTAAACAGCAGGCAGCTTAACCTTTCTCCTGTCTTTAAAAAATGCCAGACTGTTCACTGTTTGCTCAAGACTCTTCTTTTACCAACATTCAATTTGAATGAGCCGGTGCAAATGCACTGCTCATCCTCTCATGAGAGCAGGATGCATTTATGTGAAACATGAGGAGAATGCCTAATGCTGAAACATACTCTCTGCATCCTCAATGAGATTTTATTACAGGGCTCTCTTTCTTGTTGCTGGCATGTAGCAACACGCCTGCAACTATTCCACTTCTTTTATGGCCAAAAGCTATCCGTACGCCTGTATTTATGTTTGGCATGCACACACGCTCTGCATGAACATGCTATGTATCATAGATGCATTATAACCTAATTGCAGCTAGGTAAAAAAAAACTCCGCTGCTGCAAGTGCTTCTATGGGATACTAACATAAAAAATATTCTACTAATATTGCATACGGATAACTTTCTGGTCATTAAGAGCCAGATTATAAAAGCACTTTGGCTTCCAAAAGCATCAGGGTCTTGGGTTTTTAAATGTGCTTCAATGCAAGTCCATTTTGAAAACTAGCTCTATGGCCCTCAGAGGAAAACCTAGTAGTTTAATTAAAAACACAAACGAGTTTTAAATTAAAAATATGTCTGTTGTATCAGAGCTCCATGCGACTAACCTGTATAGTTTCCCAAGTTATCAGCAAAAAAAATGTGTGTTAAATTCATTAAAAAAGAACAACAACAACAACAACAACCCATAACCAACTTCCCAGAGCTCACAACCCTTGAAAGACCATTACTAGTGCAAGAGTATTTTTTGGTTAAAGAAACAAGTTACAAAAGTATGGTTTTATGGAGAACTTTAAGTATCTTGGGCTGTGACAACTAGATTTCACCAGCTTTGATAAATAATAAAAGAGCCTGGCAAACGTTCAGTTTTTCTAGTCCGCCACCTACATGGTTCTACAGTTCCTAACAATCCATTATTTATATTTCAGTAGCATTCTCCGTGCAGTAATTGCCTTATACACAGGTTGGAAAGAAGCCTCTGTGGCAAGGATCTTCCACTCCAAGACAGCAAGGAAGCAAGAAGTTACTCTTTTATGGTTTCCTAGTTGTAACAGAGTAATGGGACAGAGATGCTGTTTAGCCTCCAGTCTAAAAGAAAAACTCTTAGAAATATTCAGTTCAAGAAAACGGCAATCAATGGCAAAACCTTTCATTATTATCATTGTTTAAAACAGTAAAAGCTCAATAAAATGAAAACTTTTTTTAAAAAACAAACAACCATCTAAATGTCTTCTGTGTCTTCCTTGCTTTTTCCATTTGTTTCTGTTTATTATTTTCACCATATACGTAACATTAACTCCTCTTAAACCACCTTTCTCATTCAACCACTCTTTCGCGAAAGACCATCTCTTTATCACCACTTACACTGCATGGTTCAGGAATTTTGGGGAGGGGACGGAGGTGGGCAGGTGCACATATGCCACCCATCTGCACCAACTGTCCTGGATCCATCTCCGAGACAACAGAGCGCCCCAGAAAAGGGATCCTACTATATCCTACTACTAGTAGTACCCCAATGTTGTTCCATTACCCACTTATTTTCAGAGCAGAAAAGAAGGTAGCATCACATGAAGATGGCAATCCATGCTTTTTGCAAATAAAAGCAAGGAACCTATTTTTATCTGTTTAATCCCCACTGGAATTTACAATAAGAGCACCTCCAGAGGAAAGCAAAGATGTGGTGATGGTATTACAGAAAATTTGTAAATTTAAGGACATAATTTTTGAAACTTGAGCTATGACAAAATAATGCTTTTTGGAGAATTATACTAATTGTAAATTTTGAACATAAATATTTTCAAAATGAAGGTCACACTGTCAACTATTCTTGCATGAACTAAGATTTAATTCTTCTACCTTCTGGCTTCATCATGAGTGTTTATGTTGAACTTGCTGTAGTATTTGCTTCCCCAGAAAAAGAACAGCAGGAGCAAAAAAACAAACACACACATCAATAAAATAAGAATAACAACGAAAACAAAAAATCCCCATCCAAAGTAGAAGACACATAGACTGAAATACCTATATTCTATCTCATGGAAGAGATAGAATCTACTGAAGACTACTGACTACAATGTAACTTAATAAAACTATAGATATAAGATATGTAAACATCTAAGAGCTGTATCAATCTAAGAGCTGAAAAAAAATATCAGTTATCTGGTACTTCAGTATTTCATTTGTTCATTTTTATTTGGAGTTAAGAAGTCATCCTTTTCAAGTATGTCCTTCACTGAATAATTGCAGGGAAGGTACTAGGCGTTTTATATCTGGATCAAGATATTTCTATTTTACCTACTTAGGAAACTAATCTTTTCAACTACTTCACCTTTCTTCAGAATGAGTAGGAAGGTACAATAAAGAGACAGTATTCGGATACCTAAAACTGGAACCACCACTCATGCAAAACACAGCAATCATTATACTGTTCAAAGCTTTGTTTATCCTGCTTGAAACAACAGAGTTAAAATCTCTAAGCAAGTCTTCTTTTCTGCTATGGCTATTCAAATGGAAGTACATCAGGGAATAAACCACTTCATGAATTCCCATCTAGATTGTGCCCAGTCTACATAGAACACCCTAACCTATCTAGGTAGTATCCCAGTTACATCATCCCGAGTATCAACAAATGGATGAACAAAATTAAACTTTCCTATTAGTACAATTCAAGGATTCTACCCAATGTAGCAGTAGCTGCATGGTATCTGCAGAAAGTTTAAGGATAAAGTTGGCTGGCTATAGTCACCACCCAGGGAACAAGAAAACAAATACAGGTTACAGAATAACTGTACTGATGGTTCATAGCAAACCTTGACAAATATACAGCTGAGGGGAAAAAATCAAAAGCAACAACAAAAACACAATTCTTGTGCTGCAGAGGAATTTCTATCAGGACAATAGTGATTATGAAGTCCCACTCGGGGGTGGGGACATGGTGAAGCCGTTCAAAGGGATTTAAGCACAGAGACTTATCTAGCATCCATCTTGTGTCTAATCTTGAAGGTTCAATAACATCCTAGATGACCCCAGCTTATCTGTACATCTGTAATAACATCGAGCAGGAGAGAGAATTTCCACATCCATCATCCTTCTCACCTTCTCACTTGCCAGACCAGTGTTACCAGCTACCTTTAAAAAGCCAGGGGGAGATATGACATGGTAAGTCTGTGGCTTACATACAGCATTCCAAGCGAAGCATCTCTTAAACTGCATGTTAGAGTTTTTCTGGGTTTTCCATGTTTGCAAAACTTTTTTTTTTTTTTTTTTTTTTAATAAAGCATGCTGTTATTTAATCACTGCCTGCTTCCCTTCTGCCTCTCCCAAACTGGTTTTTCAAATTTTCACTTTTTTGCCTTCCTCCTTGCCTTTAAGTTCCTTCTTTATTAATATATTTCTCCATCAGCTCTGCTAGTCTTTCCAGTCTCTCCTTTCACTGTGTGATTTCTTCTCTGTTTTACTTCCCGGTTTCCTTCTACTCCACAATTTGACTGTTTTCTTTTTTTTTTTTTTTTTTTTCCTTCCCTGTTGTTGTATGCCTCCTGTCCCCGTCCAACACCCCCAAATTAGCAGACAGACTCACGCTCTAGCAGTCTGCCCATGGCTGGCTCACCTTGACCACATGCACAAAGTGAAACCTCAGAGTTTGAATAATTTGCTGCTACAGGACCAACCTTTACAAAACCAGGAGATCAAGCAAGTAACGCATATAACTGCTGGTAAAACACCACAGGGTCCTGGTGAATGCACTGAGGACCAAGGCATTCATAGCTGAAACACAGTAGCATAAAACTTCCTCTTATAGCAAATTATGTTTCCTCTTGTTAGGGAAGAAACCACAAATTTGTATTGTGACTGTCATATCGCTGTGCACTATGTCACTGCTGAACAGGCTATCAGCAACCATTCACAACAGCTTCGGATCAGAAATCCTTATCATATGTTACATAAAAAACTTGTGAGTTAAAATCCTGTCTCCATCCCCAGCAGGATTACAGCCAGGCAGCTCTCCAAAACACTTGTGAGGCAGTGGGTTACAGAATGGTTATTGTTCAAATCAAGGCTTGGATGTTTGGTCTTCACCACCAAACCAATAGGGCATTAATTACAGTATTATTGGACCCAAAAATACAGGACTGAAAGTTGATGTGAAACATCCTTGGCCTTTCTGAGAGTCCATTTCACTGATTAATGATAAGAAAAAAGAGCTGTGAAGCCCTTATTCAATATTCAGCTTAATTATGTCTTCACTGACAGTTAAAGAGCATTACTTCTTGAAATGCTTGTCATGGTCAGCCATCTAAATGTGTTTATTTTGCAGAATATGAATAAGTGATGCAACTAATCACACTGCAAGTGTTATGCAGCTTCACAACATTTTCATTGTTTGGCATAATGAGCAAGCTCAGAATAGGCACTTGGCTGTTGGCGCCATCTCTTCCTGAAGATTTCCATTCCATTGAGTAGCTCCAGACCAGCACCTAAATGGATTGCAAATGGCCCAAACACATCCATCCACCAAAGCCACGGACCTCTTTTAAGCATATGCAGTTTCAAGATACAACCAGTTCCTCTGCTGAAAAGATTTTGGTTTTCAAGACTGAAAATCCTATGAGGTAAGCCAGACAAGCTCAACACTCAAAAAACTAAATCAGAAGTGGAGACTCCTACAATTGCCCTCTCAATGGCAAAAAAAACAGATGAGACAGGAGCTGACAGTAGACCAGCTACCTCTCCACAGAGCATGCAAAAATGTGCCTGCTGCTAAGATTTTTTTTGCACTAGTATTGCAAGTGTCATTTCTAGGTGTGAACTCCCTTGTTTTTTGAGTTCTAAAATAGGGTTAATTTTAATTGATAAGAGGCTGCTGGTCAAAGGGAGAGACAACTCCTCCCTCTCCTGTGAAGCATTTTCTGATGTTCAGTCTTCCCAGCACTGGGAAACAAGGTTTGCTCCCTTGTGAGAACAAAATCTAGTGATGTATTTTTGCCTCCCTAAAAAGATAGCCTTTTCTCTGGTTTTGTTTATTTCTATTCTGAAAGCAGCTACTCCACTTAGGAAGAAACCCAACATTGTCCAGGCTTTAATGTTCACCTTAGTATTCAGCTACCTAACCAACATGTGCACACAGCCTCTGCAAGAGGCCAATGGAAAACTAACTTCTTTTCTTGCCTCCCAGTGAGTCACAGCACCACTAGAGATGTAATGAAATAAATTCAAACACAACGGCTTTGCTTGCATCTTTCCTTTATTTTCGACAGGGCGATTTTCTTGTTGAAGGCCAGGAAGAGCACTGAGGTGAGGCATAAATAACATCTGCATGTGTTTATTCCCCTTCTTCCCCCTTTCTTCCTTACCAGGACAGAGTTCCCAGAACAAGACAGGAGGAAGAAGCGCAGGGGGCAAAGCCCAGTGGATAAAACCAAGTGCAGCTGTGGCCTGCTCCAGAGAGCGGCCCAGGCCCAGCCGCTGCAGCTGCTGCCACCAGGGACTTACTGGTGGTGCCCCACTGGGCACGGTGGGGAGGAAGGTAGCAGGGGCTCTGCGGTGCTAACGCGAACCTTGGAAACTTGCAAACCACTAGAGCCTCCCGAGGGAAGGCATGGCAGAACATGTTTGAGTCCTTTGGCTGTCCAGGCAGTGGAAAATGTTTTCTGGCTTCAATATCCGCATTTTCCTCTAGGATACAGATCCTTTGGAAGTCCCAGAGCAATATTCCTTCTTCTCCTGCCCTCACTGCTACAGTATTATGTACTGCAACAGTATTATACAATAATTTAGAATTCACCCAGTCTTCCTTGAAAAAGGTGAATCTGCCACCTGACAGAAAATCAACAGCCTTTGATGCCTACAGTGAACTTAGGCAAAACAAAGGGAGCTCAAACTGCTGCTGAAATGTATGAACTGCAATGGGAACATGCAACCAGTTAAATGGGGAAGGGGAAATAAATACAAACATTTATGTTACTATGAAGGGCCCAGAAGAAGAAATGTAGTTAAGCAGGAAGTTCATTAACAAGAGAATAATTCAAAAGTACACACAATTGAGTATTAAATGCAATTATTCAGACAGGAAATGAGAATTAAAAAGTAATTATTATATTTTGCAAAGGGAGAATAAATGTAACAGAATCGCTCTGTTCAGTACCTCCTGCTTTTCGCTTTTAATCCTCACTAGTAGATCCTCATGCCCTCCATGCTCTCTCAAATCAATCAAACACAGTAATTAAAAAAAAAAATCCACTTCAACATCCCAATACGCCCAGGGCAACAACACATACAACGTCATGGAAATAGTTAGCAGGAAAAAATCCAGGCATCAAATAATTGACTGCTGCTCAAAGCATGTACATTTGTACATTCAGAACTTACGTCCCAGTTTCCTATGGGACAGGCATTTTCAGTAAAAGTCACTGTGCCATAAACATTATCACATCGATTGATTTTAAAGAGCAGTTAAAAGCTATCATCTGTGACAGACCAGGTAAACCAAACAATCTGTGTTCAGGGACTAAGCAAACTACATTTATACTTGAGTATTTTGACCTCAGTCCCACAGCTGCTCCCATCAGGCGTCCAGCAATGAATACCTAACTACCTTTTCTTCTGCCTCTGTAAGTCTGTCCATGAATTTCTGCACATGCTTTGCTTTCTTTTACATTTAGAAAGACAAAACATCTCTTTGGGCCACAGTAACAAACTTCAAACTCTATTGTTTGATAGAGGGTGGAAGAAAAAAAAAAAAAAAGAAACAATAAAATCTCTTCAACCAGAAGCACATTTGGAAGCCTTCAAGAGACAGATGATGTAGTAAGATGTAAGGACAGAGCTATGACAATTTTAAATCATGTGCAAATGTCAGAAGATGACAGACAAAGAGAAAAATAAGCACAAAACAAATTCTTAAAATGTCAAGTGTCTTCCTGGAAACCAGATTACCACAGGTCAGGGAGTGAGCCAGCATTTGAAGCACACAAGCTTAAAATGCAGCAACAGCAGCCCATGAACAAGAGGATGACACTCACAAATTCCATATATCCCTCAAGAATCCCTTTCCAGATCTCAGCAGCACTTCCCCAGCAGCACTTCCCTCAGCAGCAAAAGCCCCACCTCAATATAACCCCATTCACAGACTCCGAATTCCATTTTTGTCACATCTCAGTACACTGAAATAATTCATTGTGTTCGTTTCAGTTTTTTGATCTAGACAAAAGTTATTATACATGCAGAGTATCTTCTAAAGAAAGCTGCTGCTTCAGTTGTTTCAGCAGTCAATGGTTCAGTAATAAACAGTTGGACCTACAGCTTTGAGTCCTCCTTTAGTACAACTGTTTATGAATTATTTTATTAGGTATTTTTTATACCTAAAATGTGCATTGAAAGCCAATTTCAATGCACATTGAAAGCCAATTTACTTCCAGTAATGCTTTTGGAGACTGTTCACTTTTCTTCCAAAGGCACTATTAATCTTGTAAAAGAGAATAATAACCTGAATCAGACCAGATACAGTATTAAATATTTCTGCAGTTCAATATATTTTTAATTCACTTTGATGTCTGAGCCACTGTGCATTCATTTCATGATCATTTACAGAATTAGGTTTACCACAGAACACACATGCAAAGCTTCCACAGAAACTTAATTTAAAGACTAATTAGTAATATGCATTCCCACCAAAACCTATCATACAAAAATGACTCTCAGACAGACCAGGGAAGTTGAACAACAGATAGTGTACGTGTCTACATGATATGGCAAAGGTGTTAGGAGTAGCAAATCAAAGCTGTAAGCCCTCCCCAAAATCTCGGTAATTCTGAACAACAGAACATTTGGAGAAGACTGGTATTCTGCCAGTCACACAGCAAACCCAGGAAGACAAAATTCATTAAATCAATTATTCATTAGTATTTAGCAGCTCAGCACTGGATCCAATATTTCTCTTTTGGCTAAAGAATGGCACTACAAATCCATCTACTTGTAACTGCACTGCTGAAAAAGTTAATGTCATTTATTGACAGGTTAATTTATAATGTTGCCTTAATTAAAAATACTTTAAAAGATTATCTTATAATTTTCTGACTGAATTGAAACTGAGGGTAATTGGGAACAATGTACTTACAATCTAAGGAATGATTTCAAGCAATTCAGTGTCCAATTAACACCAGCATCTGGTGTGGGGATTTTTTTTCCTGTCAAAAACATCAGGCATATATTCATTACATTTTTATTCAGTAAGAACAGAAAGTTTTATCCTGGATGTTATCCTTTCAGAAACAGTACACAAACTACAATTGTCAGGGTCTGGAGTCCACACAAGCAAAAGCAAATTCTCTGTCACTGGCAGGCACGTGAATCAGTGGTGGAAAACCTTTTCTAGCCTGATTTCCACAGCTATCCCAAAATTACATTAATGGAAGAGGTACGTGTCCCTTGTGGTCAGGGCACAGAAACAAGGACCCATCTGCTCTCATCTGGAGGACCCTCTCTGAAGCCAGTTTCATGAAGTGCCAAACTCTGATTGCTCAAGAAGGCAGCTTCTTCTTGTGGCTTTTCAAACTAACCTTAGCTAATAAAAAGGTAATGAAATAATATGATCTTCCAGATCAACCACAGCTAGGAGATTTGGGGCAGCAAGACTTGGGGTGGTGCGTGGAGGAAGCGTCTGTTAACTAGCTACAGTCTTCAAGGATGAGAGATTGATGAACCAGAATTTGACTGCTGCCTGCTTAGTAACACTGGATGAAGACTAGTGAAGCATAATTTTTTAAATACAATACTGTTTTTTTCTTCACAAAATGTTCATAACCAACTCTACTAACTCTCTAAGGCCATAGTATACAAATGAAATAATTACTTGTTCTTGTTTTTTAAGTCAAAAAACGGCTTGGCATTTTAATAATGTTAGCATTTATGGACTTAAGACTGTGTTATTCAAAGTACAGCATGCAAGCTCTGCTGATGTTTAGGAAAGGTATAGTGCTATTTCCTTATGGCATTCTTACAATTAGACAGGGAAGGGATGTTAACTTGGTACACCAAATGGTTACTTGAGAACAAAACAAATTACTCCTTCCTGAAATAGGGTGATTCAGAAGAAGGGGGGGCTTTGTAGTTGCCAATATTTTGTTCATCAATCTTGGGTTTGCAACATTCACTGAATAAATAATTAAATTCGAGGAAGAAAAAAAAAAAAGCAGATAATCCAGATAATCTTTTCTGAGTAACTGCATGATAATACTATATATATGTTTTTCTTCCTATTTATTAGGAGCATCATTATTGCAACTTCTGACTTGAAAAATTATGAGAACTGAAACCAGCACTAATTTGAATCCAAATATTGGAAAGCTTTGCAAGAAGGCTTCAATAACCATATTCTACATGTATGCTCCTACATGAAAATCTACTGGGGAAGAAGAAATCATACATCTGTTTCTCATGAATGCTCAATTTTAATTAAATGTCATAACTCCAACTAGATCACAGTTCATCTTCCTTTCAGAAGCAAGGCAGAAAATCTATGCTCCTGTTTTTAACAGAGCTTTAACTGTGTTTCTAGGTTCACATTTGCCTGTTATTTACAACAAAGATTTCTTATCCTGTCCCATAAAATAAAGCGATTTTATCCCACCCATGTAGCAGGCCTATGCAACTGCTGCCAAACCAATAAATTAACAGACTCCCAGACTGATCATGCAAGGTAATTCTTTTTTGGCTCTTTTATCTCGAACCTACAGACAGCACTCCCCTCCCAGTTTTAAAACTAGAACTCAGCTCCTGGTCTCCGCTATTGTGCCAGTGCCTACCAAATGGTTTTCATATAAAGGAGCAATATATCAAGCTTATTTCCAGCATCTGTTTTCCCAAGATGATCAAAAGTACATCTATCCTCATGCTGCAAATGGTATGCACTGAAGACGTAAAGGTTCAGGATTCATATTCTGTCAGCTGTGTACCTAAGAAGGAACTCAGAGCTGCAAAGTACTTTTCAGAAAGGGGGGCGAGGGGGAAGAAAAGTGGCTTGTTTTTAAAGTTACTTAGCATTTTGAAAGTGAATCCACTCTCTGTGGGAAAGAAATCTTTAAAATACATGGGTAAAAGCCATGCATCATGAACAGGTACATGCAACCTCCTGCTTCTCCTTACCCCAGAGGAACTCCTAACATAACATACTTCCTTCCACTGTTTCACACCTATATCTTCCTGCCTTATTAATCTTGCTCTGTCCCATGGACCAAATCTCAACCCTTTTCCTCAAATTGTGCAGTTTCAATCCTTTCCTCCCCGAACTGGGGCAGTTCACAATATTTGTCCCTCCTGAGGGACTTCCAACAAAACTCCAACACATCAAGCTTATTACTGCCTACAGCAAAATGGTTGGATGGCTAAGGGTTTTCTTCATCCCCCCCTCCTTGTTACTTGCAGTCAAAGCTAAAACACACTGCCTCTTTCCTGAATAGAAGTCCCCCAGTAAACCTCCTGTGATAAAATTGGTGCTGCCCCATTTTGCAAGAATAATCAAGGGAGGTACACTAAGGTAAGGAGGAGTCCCTAGCATCATCAGACTAGTACTCACTTCAGTAAGATTTTGCTAAGATTTCAGCACATCACAGTTGTTTTCCCAGGAATCTTTGGGAATCCCAGCCTTCCAAAACATACAGAAACCTAAAACGTTCACCTTTATTAAAGTTTATCTTGGTTTTATTGTGTCATGGTCTGAAAGAAGACTTTAGGTTCTGCATGCAAGAAATGCATCTTTCAGCAACAACAAATAACTGAAAGAACAAATAAACATAATACCACACTTCTATTTCAAAAAAAAATAAGAAAATCTGTACCAAAGGCATAGAAACTAATGCCCCACTAAAAACACCTGTAAGTATTAAATGTTCTCAGAAGGCTGGTGGTCACCAAAATAAAATAATAGCACAAAACAACTGTTATGCCAGCTTTTCCTAGCCTGCAATCTGTACCTTCTTTTACGGAGACAATTTTTTCAATAACATAGTGTGTATTAGGCAAATTAATCAATTGCCTGAAGGCATCTGAAAACTCCTCAGTCTTGAGACAGTAAAGAACAAGAACACAGCTTGAAATAAAAATATATATTATATATTATAATATATGTAATTAATATTATATATATTATTATTACAGCTATTAGTATAGCTGTAATAAAAATCTTTTGGTAAGTACTGTCCATGTGAGATAAACTGGGGATGACTACACAAAACCATATCGTTATCTGAGTTTAGCCTCACTTAATTTCTACGTGAAACACTTGGAAGGAGTGGAAAGAAATAAAATGAAGTTAATGGATTTGCTCTGAAAGGTCTGGGGAGTAAATTCCTCTGGTTTTACTGACATGTCTGATCTTGAGATTAAGCTTTCATTTTAATTTACAACAAGGCTTCTCTCTTGTTTCATTGGGAGACATACACTGAACCTAAATGAACAAATAGCAACAATATTTTAAAATGCCACTTCTGTTCAAAATACCTAGCTCCTATTTCTCTTACTTGGGAAAAGAAGAAGTGTATCCTCTATGAAGACTCCTGGGGCATACTACTAATTTATTTTTTTTCTTTTTCTTTTTTCTTTTTTTTTTTTTTTTTTCCCCTTGTGGTAAACTGGTTATTTTCTTCTTTGAAAACTCCATTTAGCAAGCTGAGCAATATACACCATTGAGATTCATGAATGGCATTTCATTTCCATGGCAATTGGCATATCAGGTCTCTTTTCAGGGGGAAGACTGACCAAAACCAAATTTTATTTATTTATTTATTTGATTTGGCTTTCACCAGCAAGTGAACTTTTTGTCCCCAGAGAAAACATTCTTTTTTATTTTTTATGTTTTAAATGGCAGGTATTTTAAGCTTGGCTGCTCACCCTCCTTCCTTTGCCATGAGCAAGCTAACATCCAAACATGACCTGTCATGGCGTTTCACCATTAGTATCATTAGAAAGGAGGATGGGAAGAATCACAGACAGTATCTAAGGGTAGATTGCCTAATACAGAAAATGACAAAGAGAACTAGGTAGAAAGTGCATAAATAAGTTAACCATCAATGAATCGGACACGTGAACCATTTTCCTAAGTGTCCTGAAGAGCTTTCCTAGGCATAGAGCAGCGATAACCATACCCACTTCACAAGTATTTTTGATATCAGGCTATTATCCAGGCAACTTCTACTCCAAATCTGAGATCCCTTCCAGTTATTGTACATCCTTCCTGCAGTGAACTCAGACCCAGAAGTGCAGACATACGTGTTTAGTTTTATCTAGGTCCGAAATCTGCCAAAAGGGACAAACCAGTTGGCCAATTAGCAGTCATGCAGCCATGCTATAAGTGAGTGGGGCAACAAGGGGCATGGGAGGGGAGGCCAGTGATGGCAGCAGATGGGCTAGCTTTCTCCTCAGTCACCAAGTTGGTCCACAAAAACACAGCCAGGAGCTAGGGAGGAGGACGAGGAAGAGTAAAAACAGCTTGGATATTTCTTTCATTATGTGCAGGGTACATCTAAACCACATCATAAGCATGGTGAAACTATGCCAAAAGCCAATATAACAGAACTGGCAGACAGCAGGTCTCACTGCTCCCAAGGGATTTTCCTTCGCTGCATCTAGTGAGCCCAGCACAGGCACGCGTGCCAGCCAGGGCATTGCTACCTAAGACAGAGCTCAGGAATTCTTCTCAGAGAGGCAGCCCCCTCTCCTCCCTCACACCTACTGACTGGTTGCTTTTAACATTCACTATTCACACAAACACTTAATTTCTCAATTCTCTTTCTTCTGTGTAGAACCTGCAAGCTTTAGATAAATAGACCCAAACTCTCCCCCAGCGAAACACCCCTGCAAGCCTGCCCCGCAAGTCAGCACCGCTGCCAGTTCCACACGTGCCCCAGTAATACAACAGTGAGTTTAAATAAACTCTTCCTCCTCTTCCCTTCTTCCTCTAAAATCTCAGATCCATCATTAATTGCCAACTTCACCCTCAATTTGTTCCTTCACAGTTTACATAGGTTATATATGGCACCAGTTATACATATGAAAATATGATGATTGATTGCTGAAGGAAAAAAAAAAAACAGCAGAGAGAAACGTGCATAAATCAATAGAGAGAAAAAAAAAAAAAAAAAAAACAGGAATAATGCTTCACATGCAGCAGAAGGCGGCAATCCTATTTAAAACAACTCAGGAGCCAGAAGTACCTCATGTTGAACAAAGGAATTGGAAACAAAAACCATTAGAAGCAATTCAGCCTTCGCTGAAACCTATACACATCATCATTAACAATAATAATTTGGCTCTTCATGTGTAATCACTGTATGCTGGCCTCACTTTACGCTCATAATGCCCATTAATGTCAGCAGGAATTGTGCACATGGGCACCACGCCGGGCTGCGGCCTGGTTTGCAGAGACAAACGGCTCTCTGCTAACTCTTCCCCCTCATCCAGCCGAGATTCCCAGTGCAGGAATTCCCAACACAGAACAAGGAAGCAGCCACACAGCTGGACTGAGCCAAATACAGAAGATGCTATACTTCTGTTTAATTCGAAAATACAAGAAGACAGTATTATTAAAGCAACAACAGAAAGAGAAGCTGTAACTCTCTGCTCACTCAATACTGAATCCAAGACTGCGCACTAGAGCACTGTGAGGACACACATCATCAGAACTCTATGACCGATTTTCATGACTGATTTCATACATTACTATTACCTCAAAATGGCCATGAAGCTTGTGGGTGCGGAAAATGCTGAAAAGAAATGAGGTCTAACCCAGCACAGTTCCTCCAGGACACCTTCCACCCTCCACTCGCACAGCACACATGGGGCAAAGGGGAGTGGTAGTGTTCCTCCCCAGCATTTTGACAATATCCTCACAGGCTGAAACTTCCAAGGAAACTACTAGAAGATATCACTTCTATGTTGTAGGAAAGTCCAGACAGAACAAATAGCATTAAATCACTCATTAATATACCAGTCACAATGCTCATCAGTCACTACAATCCTCAACTGACCTGAGATGCAGAAACAGGGTCTTACTGAACGCTATTACATATGAGGTTGAACAAAATTATAACACACATACTTTTTGCCATGCCTTCAGTAACTCAGATGAGTTACAAAACTAAAAAAAAAAAACTAAAAAAAAAAAAAAAAAAAAAAACAACAACAACAAAAAAAACTACAGTTTTCTTCATATAGGAACAAAAAGACTAGGAAGCTTCCAGGAACATAACCGTAGGCTACTAAGGGAATTCATTTTACAAAAATGTCTACAATAAATAGAGAATAAATTGTTCAATTGGATCAATGCTTTATTTTCTAGCATATATCATCTTCTTTTCTCAACAGAATAGACCGTGTCAGTTTAAGTCAAGCAATAAAAGTACAGTAATTTTATGATAGAAGGACAAGGGCAGACAGTATTTCTTAAGGTAGACTTACTTCACTCATTTGTCCTAAAGCTATGTCAAATCTGAAGCCATCAGTATAGCTACCAAATCAAAAGAAAAATTTCACATAAAAACCTACAAAATTGTGGATTCCAAATGTTTTTTCCTTAAGTAAAAGATCAAGCAAAGTTCAGCAGAAACACAAAATCTAATCTTTATTTCTCAGGCATATAAATAAAATCTTCCATTAGGTGACTCCTACACAACTTTATAATTCACTCCTAATTCCTCATGCACTTGCAGTGCTCATTATTTCCTCCTAAAGAACCTCTGCTTGTATCCCCATCATCTCAAAACACTTATTTTTGTTTTCCATTCCACGGTAATTTCTCACTTTGCTATCTTCATTGTAATGATTTAGACAACATACTTGAGCATCCTTTAGACAGGGACATGGAACAGAACAGTCCTCCAGAAACCCTGCTTGTCAGTGCCCCTTATTTTATTATAATTAATTATATAGCTAAGTTATTGCTTTATTAAGTATTTAATTACTCTATCAGGTAGTATGTGACATAAGACTAAGTTCTGTATCATTAAGGACTGTGGATTAGTGTTCTATTATATTAGAACCTATTTTCATAACATATTTTCATTAGCAATTCATTTCCTTTGGCCCTGAGAGTTCTGCAGGAAGTCAGTAGGCACATCTGTCTAAACAAAAGTTTTCCGGGTGATTTTGTTCATCCCATCCCTGCATGGAGAGAAAAGGGAAGGTTAAGAACAGCCAGAAGGAACAAGTCATTTACACGTGTGAGAACGCCTTCTCTTCACTGCATGCAAAGCTTGGTGGCTGCTTTGACGCCCGTCCCCAAACCTTTGCAGAATTTCTGAATCACTAAACCTATTTAACTATCTCTGTGGTTTCCATCTTGCTTCTATTGAGACTCGTTATGCCCTGATGCAAGGGTAATTTCACTTGTATTTGTAGAGCACAAATCCTGCAATACATACCTTGCTTTTATGAGCCAGGTACTCCTCCAAAGGTACAGTGCCTACACAGTGCTTCTCCAGAGACTGCCTCCATGATTCAGGAGATGAAGAAAAAGGCTGAGTGATAACCATCCAGTCAAGAAGCTAGAAAACCCTCCCCACCAGAAAAACATTTAATATCTGCAAAAATTAAAGAATGTGGAGAAGAAAGGGTGGAAGGAAGGACCAGACCAAGCAGGTGGAAAAGACCTACCCTCCAGCAGAGCGCCCTGGCCCTGAGCATCTGGAACCTCAATCCATCTACAAATACCTTTGTCACTAGAAGCCTCCAGCTCAAATCCCTTGAAAGTTTCATAAACTATACTCACAAAAGACTGACAGTCATAACCAAGATATGCTTGCGTTTGTAAAAAGTCCTACATTAAAATTCTTGGAGCTTTAGCAACACACCCCAGAAAAATGCTGATACTCTACGCAGTTAAGTAGCTAATTGTTAAGGAAAAAAATAATCCTTAGTTGAACAATGTGATTATAAATAAATCAAGGGAGTTTAATTCAGTAATCACATAAAATTCACACTCCATTTATCTGAACAGATTCTACAGCAATTGGCACCTTCTTCATATGCTATCCAGCACACAAAAATGCACACTGCAATTATAACAAGTTAACACTTACATTTTGATTATTGATTTGGTTTAAAGGAACTCCCTGTCACTAAAGGAAATTGTTTGCCATCATGACCAAAAAATCCGAAACACTCTTTTGTAAGTTAAAAATGATCTCTTCATTGGTTATTTTAGCAGGAAAAATATTCTCCACTTCCCGCAAAGGTAAGAACAGTGCTTGCAATTTTTCAGTAGCTTCTTTGTATCAACATGCACCTCACTACAGAGCATCAAATACCATCATGGCAATATCACACATCTTCAGTCTGCACGAGTAAAACAGTCTCTGCTTCAGTGGTAACTCATCTCTGAAACCATTTCTAATATATAAAGAAAAGTTCTGAAATCTCCTGCAGTATTAATGTAGCCTTCACAGAAGACAAATCACCAGTCATTCTTTACTTAGCATACCTGTGATCTCAGAAAATATAACAGAAGTTATTTTTAAATAATATTTTTAGGAACCTAATTTTTGAAGTCTCTTTATGATATGGTCTTTAACACAGAACAAATCACTAAATGTAATTATGAAAACAGGCCTTTAGTGTTTAACATTAGATGTCGCAGTCATTGTAAAAGACCATCACAAAGATAAAGATGACGTATCTAGAAATAAAATATAAAAATATACTATGAAACATTGATATTTATGACAGTATTTCCAATAAAAATAAGAAACCTGATTTTTTATAGCAAGATATTCTTCAAAAAGAATATATAGCAAGATATTCTTCAAAAAAAATAATATCTTCAAGTTCTGAAGATGTTTTAATATCCTTAGTGAGCTTTTCTGCTGAAAATAAAGTTGTGATGGATACTGGCTTCCATATGGAAATTAATTTGACCGTTGCAGGTTACAGTTTTCTCTGTTCAGTATCCCATCGAGTATTCACTTTCTAATAGCTTTTTTTGGAATGTTTGTCTAAACTTGCTTCCTATTCAAAACGTTATTAAAAAAACAAAACCACACTTTGTATTTAAACATTGAAGAAAAAACAAGAAAGCATAAGGTATGCACTACGACTGCTGTTGTTTTATAAAGGAAAATGAGGATCAATAAGTTAAATTTGATGTGAGCAACTCATTCTCCCTTGGTAGAGAAGAATACCGGGCACAGAAGGTGTGTGATTCATGAGCCAGGCTCAGGATTTTGAATGCATTATAGAAGGAAGTTAGCTGTCTAGATACTGATCTTATACCCTTGCACATCTTTTATAGACTCATAGACATCTTTACAGCTTTCTCCAAATATCAGCATATGAAATAAACGAACTTACCCATACCTCTGAAATAAAGGACCCTGCCCCACGCAGCAAACAGCACTAGAGGAGGTCAGCCATGGCACTGGTTGGGACAGAGCTTTTCCCGCAGGGTTGCCATCTTCCCTACGAACGCCAGCTCATAGGAGCCGCCTATTTCAGTCTGAACAGCAAACTGGCTTCCAGATAAAATTGCACAAAATAGTGGACCAATAGAGAATCAAATCAAAAAAGCCTGCCCATCATGTCTTCCACTTAGTTCAGCAACGTGGCTAAAAAAATATTATTATTTAATAAATGAGGAGCAACTATTTTCATAGAATCATAGCATGTTTTGGTTTGGAAGGGACCTTAAGACCATCTATGTCCAACCCCTCTGCCATGGGCAGGGACACCTCCCACCAGACCAGGCTGCCCAAAGCCCCATCCAGCCTAACCTTGAGCACCTCCAGGGATGGGGCATCCACAGCTTCCCTGGACAACCTGTGCCAGTGCCTCACCACCCTCTGAGTGAAGAATTTCTTCCTTATATCTAAAGTAAACCTATCCTCTTTTAGCTTAAAACCATTCCCCCCTTGTGCTATTGTCATCTGCCTGAGCATAAAGTTGCTCTCCAACTTCTGGCATGTGAGACAAGGATATGGGCAGTAAGAAAACTGTGTATCTGAAATTGTGACCCTGAGCTTCTTGAAAGCATTTTCACAATATAAGGCCCCATTTCTTCTAACGACTACAGAGCAGGAAATTAAATGGGGGAAAGAACACTGCCTGGGAGGGGTAAAAAAGTTAAGTGTGTAAGAAAGTTCCTGCCTGAAGCAGGCTGCAATAGGTAACTGAAGAAAACAAGTTGTGGTATGCCACTTTCACTTCATTTTTGAGCAACAACATTAGTATTGTGCTCATGAAAGAAACGGCACAGTTTGGGCTAGGAATACAGATGCCACTATTGTTTGGTGGCTTACGACTCAGCTAGCAGCCCCATTCAGTTCAACAATTATGTATTTTCTGTACAAGGATAGTAAAGCCATTACAAAGTTTGGTAATATGCAAAAATACAAAATGAATTAGGAGAAAAGAGGCACTATTTTATCATGGCTGGTTTTCTTATTTAGGTCCCTGAAGGAACATTAGTAAATCTACAAAAATAACAACACTTATGTAACCAGTAAGCATTTCTGCTTCAGGTTTATTGAGGGCAGATGACTTTTTGAAACTGGGTTTTAAAACCTGTTGCAGGGATAATCTGTTTTGTTTACATTAAACTGTTAGTAAGTACAAGTTGGAAACCCTCACTGCAATACCCTCACAGCTTTTAACCACAGCAGCGTAATATACAGATAGCTCACCTCTTTTTGTAACTTTAAGGGCACATGCTTCAATAAGTAACAGTCTAAAAGCGATCTCTTAAGCACAAACATGCTCCATACCTGTTTAATTCACTAAGCACATTTTCTTCTGTGCGCTCTACAGAAGCTACCACAATTAAGATCCTTGCCCAGGATAGAGTCATTGGGCAAATAGGAAGTCACTACTAAGCAGCGATTATAAGAAAAGATAAAATGACTAAACAACTGCCAACAAGACTGCACAACGAGAGAGTGTCCTATTATTTCAGAATTTATATTACTTGGAAATTCAGCAGTACATCCAAGTTACACAATCATGTATCAATTGTGAAAGCAGAAAATTTAATCAAAACCATTACTAAAAGAAGTAGATACTATATTATGTTTCTTGCAGCAATAGTAAAATCAAGATGGCAGATACCTTCGTTTATGTCCCAGAAAACTCCTTATGCATGATATAGCCTATCACATTCAAACACAGCAATGCTCTTTAAATACACCTATTTTATTTTAACATGGAATTGTAAAAATAATAATAATAATAAAAAAATTACAAGGCCATGTGTGTATGTATGTCCACATCCACGTGGCATGTGTATATCTTAGAATTAACCAGAACAGATGCATTTGTGCAGAACCTCCTCTACTTGTTTCTTTAAAATGTCATGTCCTCCACCACAGGAAGAACTCCTAGTACTTGGGTCTCTGAAAACAAACCAGTTAATACATTTTGTCCTGTCTGAATAAACAGTACAAACCTTTGCGGCTCCACTTTAACTGGAAAGAGATGATTACATCTGCAACAGAAACCAGCAAAATTGAAACAGTGTTCAACTGGTAAGCAGCATAAGAGACACTTAAGCCCACAAAAAAAAAAAAGCTGGCAATCAGTTATAAAGAGTGATGAGAATTTCTTTGCCAGTAGCCAGACTAAAATGTCTTTTTTTCTAATCTGGGCTTCAATTCTAACATTTCCCATTCTCTCAGTTGGCTTTGCCTGTTCCAATCCTCATGGTCCTAGGCAGAGCTGATGGGCACCATCTTGCACAACAACAGAGACTGTGTCTGCCCAGCTGATGCTTGTAACATAATGTTTCATCCGTACCTGACTTTATGTATTTATTTATGTGAGTATCTCCATATCTATCTACATCTTCACTCTGGCATAAAGATGATCAACAACCTAAACTTCAAACTAGGTCTGAGCCCACAAAAAACTACCTTGAAAGGAACAGTTCTTGCATATTCTCCTTCATCTAGTCTTTTTAATTAAAATGGGTCAGGTTTTTGAAGAGGGTCTAGCAAGCAAGGAGGAAAAGAGCCATCTCCGATTCTTCCTTTCAGCACAGAAACAATATCCCTAATTTCGGTCCTTCATAACAAGTTAACATTTCCAACAAGCTCCAATGGAAACACCAAGCCTCTCATCTCAGAGGTACAATGTTGACAGCTTGCTTCAGAGCAGCACGCTGACACCCAGGCTACTTTTTACATAATTCCTTGAGTGAAAAAAGCACACAAATGAAGGAAAACATTCAAAATATACAGTCACTTTTTAGGAGAAAAGCATTTGGACAATGCCCTCAGTAATGCACCTTAACTTCTGGTTAACCCTGAAGTGCTCAGACAGTTGGACTCGATGATCTTTGGAGGTCCTTTCCAGCTGAACTATTCAATACAAATTTTGTGTTACTTGATATTCGCGCTGTTTTTGCTCACCTCAGCAGCCCAGAATAACTGATGCAACAGCCCAGAATAACTGATTTGTCACCACAAACCAAAGCTAAGATTATTCACGAAACCAGCACTTAGAGGACATGAGGGAATAGTAAATCATTTTATTATTATCTAGAGCTGGAAAAAAAAAAAAAAAAAAAAAAAAAAAAAAAAACTTTTAAAAATTGAATTTTTTTGAATTTTTAGAGTTTATTTTTTTAATTTTTTTTAAAAAAAAAAAAAAAAAAAAAAAAAAAAAAAAGCTTCTGAATCATGGTCTAGCTTTCGAGTAGTCTGGACAAAGCTTCATAGTTTCTTTCAATAAATTCCCACATCACAAATAATAAATGGTGACACATTTTTAGCAAAATTAACCATATCCAACTGTAAGTTCACCAAAACCAAAGAACGACACAAGGACAGAGAGCACCCGGCTGCTCATCACTTCCAAGGGCACAAAAAGGGAGCCTCAGGAGCTACCAACCTTCTGGCCTCACCTCAACACAATGGACTAAAACCACAGTTACCTTGGCATTGCCTCTTTACCAAAACTATATGCACTAATGACAGGATGGAAGAAAACAGCACTACTGCCTCTCATTACCATTTACTCCAACTACCATCACTTTCTGCAAGGCAGGCTCCTCACTTATTTTGCCTGTTTTTATATTTCTTCTCTGTTTTCCATCTTCCTGCTACTGACGCCTTTGTTCATCCCTATTTTCCATGATTTTAGTCTCCTCTCAAGTTATTTTTTTCTAGTGGTTTTCAACAGCTCATATATTTTTTAAGGTATGATTCATGTAATAATGAGGATGGGTCCTGATTTCAGCCAACAGCAACCAGGAATCTGTATAAACATTCTGCTTTCGTTCTCAATAGCAAACCAAAAAAATCAGGTGAAATTTAACAAGGTTTCAAGCTGAAATCCACATCAAGCATGCACATCACTAGTGCCTCATCTGTATTCTGTGGTTGTGGAGAGCTGGCTTTCATCCTCTAACCCACTCTGTTTGAGCCTTTCAACCTTTCCTCAAATTTCAGCGAGTCTCTTTTCTTTACACTCATAGAGTGTCTTACCCCAGAATTCGTCTCCTACTTCCTTTTCCTTAGTAAATTACATATATACATACACAGAAACACCTAGGTTGGCAAAGACCTTCAAGATCATCTAGTCCAACCATCAGCCTGACCTTCTTAGTCCCATCACTACACTACGTCCCTCAGTGCCATGTCCACACGTCTCCAAAATGTCCCTAGGGATGGGGACTCCACAACTGCTCTGGGCAGCTCATTCCAGTGTACAGGCCAGCTGCAGAGCCGGGCTGAGCGAATGAAGCCACAGTGGGTGAAAGCATTGCTGAGGGCCCACAGCAAACCCAGAATGGGATCCAGCAGCCCAGGGCCTCGCGGGGAGACTTGCAGTAGGTGAAGTACAGTCAGCATCAGCCTGGGCTTGTGAACAGGTCTGACACCCCCCAGCAGCTGCAGGTTGAAAATTAGATCTGATAGAGGGTTATGGTTTCTTAGAGTCCTTGGCTGAAAATGCTGCCACCTGTGGAGAGGGCCAAAGCAGCATACAGTAAATATTCCGCCTAATTTCAATAGGCCTTAGAACATAAACTTCTTTAGCATTGTAACAAAGAACAAAAGAATTTTCCTCTCAGAAATCACAGAATCATCTAGGTAATGACTGAAGCAAAGTCTTAACTAACAGCCAGGCTGCAGTTTGAAATAAATCAGCATAGAATTAATACATCAATGCTCTATCTGATGTCTTCCACCTGTTCGGGTCTTGCTATCCTTGGCTCCTGACCTCAGCAGCTGTACTCCAGTACTAATGGCTTCAAAATTGCCTGGGCAACGTTTCTCCAACTGAGGGTTAAATTGCCTTTGCTTTGCCACTGGTGAGGATGGGGAGACACAGCGGTGTGGGACTTTAAGCAGCAGAACTGCTTTCAAACAGTTGCCGATGTAATCGTGGAAAGAAGTTTGTCTCCCATGGCATTTCTGAATTGTGAACTTCTGATTGTGCATCAGTACTGAAAATCTGAAAGAGCAATTTAGCAGCACTGTTTTGCCATCAAATCCCGGGCTGTGGTCACGCAAGCCCCTGCCATACTGAAGTCAAGGGATTTTTTCCATGCATATCTCTGGTGCAGAATCAGAGCTCGTCTCAGCAAGAGTTAGTTATTCCAATGCTTCAAGACATTTGCAGGCAATTTCCTTGTTCTCAGTCCTTCAGGCCTACTTAGAGGGACAAGAAAGCTCTGCCTCCTTTCTTTCAGGACCCCTCCATGCCTTTGAAGTCCCCCAGCCATTCTCCCTGAGTCCTCTCGCCAGTACCTCTCCTTGTTTCTGCTCACCAGAAGCAGGAAGGGATGCAGGCTTCAAGCCAGGCACATCCCCACACCCACAACAGGGGATCAGGCACCACCAGGGGAGATGGGCAAGACACAGCCTTATATACACCCCATTAAATTAGTCATCCTATGCATTTTAAGAGCGTTAATTAAAATAAAAAGCCTTTTTTACTCAAGCAGGTAAGAGTCACCCTTTATTGTAGTTGAGCTGGTGTTTTTTGCCGTGTGCTTTATGCTCAGCCATGTTCTGCTGTACTTAACAAAGGAGTATTGTGCACAATGTGCCAGAGCACAGGGGGACGGAGAAAGAGGCACGCCTTCTCATCAGTTTTTGATTGTGAAATACAGTGTAATGGACCCTCATTAATTCAATTCATGCCGGTAAGACCAACACTGAATTATTAAATTATTGTGAACAAGTTCCAGAACAAATAGCATAAAAGGATTCTTAACTGCAAAGTATACTTTGCTCATTTGTGTTGACAGCTGTAACATAACTATAATTATTTATTATACTCTATAAATTACAATCTTTCTATTTTTTTTTTTAAATATGGACCTTCTGCATAGCACCAGCCATCGCACTTCTGTTGAACAATGTTCAAACCTGTTTTTTAATTGCTTTTCATGAATCCTTAAGTGAGAAAATTAGCTGAGTTGTTCTGGCATATATAACAAAGGAACTGACATAGTAAAAAAAAAAAAAAAAAAAAAAAAAAAAAAGAGTAATTTGTGCCAATTTTCTCATTTTTATTAGGAAAATCTCTTATATAAGACACTTCATGACACACTTTTTCCATAAGATGGAGAGGTCTGGAGAGGGAGAGAAGATACTAGGGTGCCAATAAGCTTGTTATTAGCCTGATGGCAAAAAGTTTATACCTATTTATACTACAAGGCCTTCCAAGGGAATCTACAAACTCAGATGGGAAGACAGTACTTAGCAGTAAGCAATACTTCATTAGCATTTCAATGCACACATTACTAACTCTCGCCCCCCCCCCCTTTTTTTTTTTATATTTGACGTCTATAAATCAGTATCACTCAGACAACAGATAAAGTTTGAATTATTTCTGCACTTCTAGTATGACAATAAATTAAACACACACCTGAATCTGGCTCCGTCTAGGACAGCACAGTTGAAAGAATGGTACAAAACGAGTGTCAAGCCACCATCCTAATCTAGAGTTGAAGAAAGATCACCTCACACCTTGAAATCCAAGCTGGTATCACCCAGGGGAATCAGTAAAAGTCAACCATGCATCTTAGGAAGGTAGCAGTTATATATTTGCATGTCTCTTGGGAGAAATGGCTAATTAGGAAATGGCACACCGTACAGTGAACCTGTTGTTAAGAACTGCCATTGTATTTCAGACAATGAGGACCAAAGCATTAGCAACACTAAAGAAAGAAATGCAAATCATTATGCTTCAATGTCCTTGAGTGTAGTGCTTTTTATGACTTGCTATCCGTACTTCATGGAGCTAGAATTGACTCTGTTGGAAGGAACAGGTTTAGTCAAAACACAGCATTTCTTTTTCAGGTGATGTTAGAAAATAGGCCTATGTAAGTCTTATCATGTTCAAATGAGAATGAAATCTACACTGTTTAATTATACTTCCCAGCAGCTCTGACTACAACCAAGCCATTTTTATGGTGTATGAATATAAAATACTGCACTGTAGCCCAGCAATCCAGTGCTGTAACTAGTTACATATACCTGTTGCAATTGTCTATAATGTGCATGTTAGCACTGACGACTGGAGGCCTCTCCAAAAGCAATATTCCCCCCTCTGACAGAAGTGAAGCACTGATCCAAGGAATTTCTAGAGAAATTCCAGTGGGCTCAGATTACTATATAATGTCTGATGCTGCTTAAGAGCAAAAACACAAGGAAAGAAGTCTCCTTTTCCCTGGAAATTTTTGAATATTAAAAAACAAACAAGCAAGCAAAGCCCTTCCCCATCCCTAGGCTGTCAGACAGAGAGAGCTGCCAGGAGGCAGACAATAGCAGGGAAATGGGCTGGAACCTGGAAACGTTACATGCTACATTTATTTCCTTAAGGCAGGATCAGCTTTACCTACATCACTCTGACAATTGACTAACTTATCCTTAAAGGCCCTTAAGGATGAAGTGTCACCTGGAAATATAACTATGTTCGCTCCATCACTCAGATGGCAAACAGAAATGAGAAACAATCTCAGACCTCTGCGAAACTGCCTGTTTGAGAGTGAATTGGTCGCAACTGGAAGAAACTTTTCCAGCTTTAATATATTTTACTTTGTGTCACTGAATCCAGCCTTCACTTCTCCCATGTTCATGACATTGTATCAAGAATCACACCAGATGTTAAGAGAGGAAACATCTACTGCATCTAATTTTCTTCTGAACTACAGTGATGGCTTAACTTGGTGTAAGGTGCTTTGTTCTGAGATTGCTCTGTTCTACGAGCCTTCAAACAGCCTGTTTTTCTCTAATATTTCTATAGTAAAGGAAGACAAGCCAACTGGTCTACTGCTTCTTGAGCTTTCACTCTCCTTGAGTGGAAAAAGAAAACTGAAGAGAAAAGAAAACAAAAACCAGGAAGGAGGGAGCAAGCAGCATGCCCCTTTCTCTGCCCACCTTCCTTGACCTTTATCAAACCTCAGCTAGCTACTGAAATGAGAAATTCCAGAAATATGTATTATTCCCCAACGCAAACCCTCTTCTTCCACAGGCTCCCACCACACAGATGAATCTCTGGCTCTAACTGTAAGCCACTGCATACTATTTTCTCTGTGAAGTTATCTGAACCTGCTAAGGCTGGATGGTACCCTCTGCAAGTAGAACATGGCCGACATCGAGCAGAAAAGGATTTCTCGTGTGAGCAGAAAAGGATTTCTGGTGTGGATGGATGTGCCTTCAGCAACGTGCTGGATTGCTTTACGTCACCTCCTCTAAACTACCTCCCTTCAACTCAATTTTGCAATCTACAATACCACCCACCTTTCTATCTCCCTTTTAGGTGTCATGCAACCTGAAATGGTCCATACTGCAGCATTTCATGTGCAATGCATCTTTTGTCATAGCCATTCTATTCCACTTCTGTGTACATAAGCAGTGCTTGCACTGCTTGTCAAAGGCTTTTAATTGTATGTATTTTAAGATGCTTTAAAAGAAAAATACAAGTCTGCCAGAAGCAGTAATGACTGTTTTTCACTTCGACAGAGCACTCTATCATACTTCACACCCACTGGAGTATTTGCAGGCTTTGGAAGAAGAGGGCCTAGATGTTACTGTACTAATGTAGGATATTTGTCAATGTGAAGGTCAGCAATTCTTTCTACATTACTGAAAAACACCCCAGACTGTACATAATTATATGCTTTGTTATAGAGCATTTTCTAATTGCCATAATATTCTATTGTCTGCTCCAGGATGAGTAAGGAAAACCAATATCCTTGTCTCATACATCAAATATAAGCTTTTTAGTCAAAATATACAACTGCAAATCATTGTGCTCTAAAGTCCATTGGAAGACGCTCTTGCAGTGCTTTTACAGCTTAGCATGTAGAGAATAGGTGAATTGCTGTTGAGTGTGTTCCTGAAAAGACAGACAACCAACACTTTTCCTTCCTTTTGTCAATGAAAATACAGTAGTTGTAGTATTTCCGTTTGCATGATAACAAAAGTATTAAACTTTGAGCTTTAAATTCCTGTTTTGAGGGATTTCTCTGGGCTTAGTGCAACAAAAACTTAGACTCCTTTTGCAGACACTTTGCTTCTTTAATTTTCTGTAATGCCTGTTCCAGCTTTGGGTGATTCAAAACAGCAATGTGCTTCTGAAGAAAGGCACACATATTTTTTCTGTACTTATTGCTAACAAGTAATTCCAAGATATTCAAGAGATTAATGAATATGGACTAAGTGCAATTTAATGAGTAATAACTTGCAAGAAGAAAAAATTTCATTTCCAAAAAACATGCTGCATAAACAGAATGTTTCATTTACTATTAAAATTGAGGAATACAGAAAGTTTCATTATGGGTTGTAGAATACACATTTGGGTTGTAGAATACACATTTATTTGGGAAGTATCTTCAAATATCTGAAGATACTTCAGATATTTGAAGATACTTCCCAAATAAATGTGTTACTTTACTTAGAGTATTATACTTAGATATAGATACTTTGAGTATTTCTAATTTTTAGAGTATTTATACTTACTAATACTTGTTTCAGAATTACCTGAAATAATAAAAAACCCAAGGACACTGAAGTATTTTCCACAGACATTAGCAGACTGGCACAGACTCTTATGCCTGCAGAATTTGTCCCCTTGAAATAAAAAAAGGTTTGCTTAGTTTTGTCTGTTTCTTTTTAAGAAGTGCAGTGCATGATTCCAGGAAACCAAGAAACCAGAGTCAATGATCTGATGACTAGTATATGGTAAATATTTTGTTTTTTTTCCTTTGGAAACTATCTGCTTTCTCAACTGAGTAATGAGGCACATATTTCAGAAATCATAATAAGAATACACATGCACTCGCATATATATGCAATCAGATTATATAAATTTATTTTGTGTTGGACTGACTTTGCATGTATACGCTCTAAAGAACTAGCACTGGTTCAGACAGCTCCCAGTCAAACAGTAACTTGGTGCACTGCACTCCATGTAACCAAGCCTCATTAACACACCTGTCAGATGCTGTTCCAAGAGCTTGTCCTCCTGCCTGAAGGTCAAGCCCTTTCAGGCTACAAATGCCCAGTACAGCCTGTCAGCGCACCAACACCAGCCATGAAAAGTTCCCATCTGCTGCTCCGACCATCCCATACCCAACCTGCCCAAATAATTCATATTTAACAGGAATCAATTCTTGTGCACAAGCACAGAAAATAATATCATCAAGTGCAAGTGTTAGTACGCTTCTTTCTTTCACTGAATCCAGAGTAATTTCTAGGCCTTTGTAGCTTTGCATTGTAGCATGAAAGCATGTCACAGGGAGCTGGATCTACTGTTGTGACGCTGCAGGGCATAGGATGAAGCTGTAGGTAGAAACAACAAAGGAGAAGAGCTACCAGATGGCAACCATGCACTTTGGACACTGCCAGCTATCCCCTCCAGCATATTTTACGTACTGATGGGTACAGTCTCTTACAAAATTGCCAATGCAACATGTCTGCCTACACTCACCTACGAAACGAGCAGAGGTCGAATTTTACCATCACATGAATTTCTAACAGATCTTGTCTAAGTTCTTTTTTGTGATGTGGCACTGCTTTATCTTACTGCATAATTTGACAGAATTCATCTAACGAACATGACATACAAATCTTGAGTACAAGCTGAAAGAGAAGTAATCACTGAAAAGAAAGCCTAAAATATGGAAGGATACAGTAATACATTCAACCCTGAAAGAAGGAGTAACTTGTATGCCAAGAAGCTATAAGGCAGCTTGAGAATGCAAACTGGCAATCAGTAGCAAATACTTAATGGGATCAAAGTTTATAAAAGCTGCATACTCACTGGTAGGTCACATCTTCCTTACAAGGCATGTTAGATACAAATTACAAGGAGGAAAACTTTTTTTTTTTTTTTTGTAAAATATCTTTTAAAATGGGCTGTATCCATTTTCTGAAATCCTCCCAAAAACATGTGAAGAATGTTTACAAGTCTTTCTGCACCACTTAAAAAAGTAGTATTTTTTTCCCCTTTTTTCATTTCCTTTTTTCTTTTTTCCTTCCTCTTTTCCCCATTTTTTTAAAAAAGAACAGGACAGCACAGTTGGTATTTAAATAAGCAATTAGACATTACAGGAAAAGATATTTCAAACAACAATATCCATCATAGATGAAGCTAGAAATCTTTCAATACCATAAGACTTATTTGCAGGAGTTCAAAAGATTTCATTCATCCCCAGATATTGAGAGGGGTAATGGAATAAACAGATTAGTTGGATATCATGTAACTACGGAGCATACAGTAGTTCCGCTTCGCAGTCAGTCCGAATTGTTATTACTCGATTTACTTAATTTGAACCATGGTAACTTACATTAACTGGGGATATGGCCTAGAACCTATTTCACCTGAACTGAAGCAGGGGCTTTTTCTAAATGCTTTAAGACAGAAAAAAAATTCTTTTTTTTTTTAATCAGAAAGAATGTTTTACAAGAAATAAATCCGTGAACAGAAGCCTATACATTCTGCTTTTTGACATGCAAGGAAATATGGTAGAGAACAATGATTTATTGGCTTCTGGAGTGCAGAGTTATGTGGAAAGCCTTCAAGGTTTTCTTAGGACACATACAGTCACCGAGGCTGAAGAAGCGTACTCAGCTCTGGCGCCAAAGCTGCACCATACAGCGGCATTCAGCACCGCAAAGAAGCACAAATGATCTGTGACAGCGCTCTAAATATCAGCATGCAAATAAGACACCCTGAGCAACCCTCTCCGCTTCCAGATTTGCCACGTTGATTACAGCCTGAAAAAATTCTTTAGAAAGTAGGCCGGGTTCTCACTCAGCTGAACTTGGCCACAAGCGCACACACAATCTGTCAGGGATCAGCAGCACAAAGAAGCACAGTCTCTTGGGTGTACAGCCGGGCATTCATGAAGCTTGCAAGGAGCACAAGGTATCAGGCTTTAAAAATAGCCAAAACAAGAAGCTGCACCACAATCACAGCTACTTGAGTATAATTACCCCAATGGAGAGATGCCAAAATTGAGATTAGAACTCCTTATAGTAAAGCAAATGCTTTGTTATATGTTAAAATTAATTTAGGTGCAGAAGTAACATAAAAGCCTCGGGATGGCACATGACGGGCCGGATTAAGAAAATTTACAGATGTAGAGGGGGATCAATCAAGAATCACTGTCCTAGATGTGACGTGAACCCTCACATTGCAGACAGCCCAGTCAAGGTGCTGCAGTTCACCTGCTAACAGCACCCTGTCATACAACACCTGTAAGCTCACCACCTCAAAAGACAACCCTGACAACAAAGGTGTCACAACTTCTTGGGCAACATTTCCAGCTATCTAAAGGAAGCAGACAGAAAAAATATTTTGCTGCAATCAGTCTTTAAACCATTTCCCTGGCACTGTATGATCTTCTGAATTTCAGAACACGCCAAGCAGCGTCATTTCTTTTTCCTGCCTCTAGTATCTTCGAAAGAGCCCTCGGATAATGAGTCATGAGTCACTCTAGACATCTACAATCCATTATACCAGTACTATTCGTTGACGTCCCTTACGCTTTAAAAATGCATTAGCGGAAAAATGTTTATTCCCACCCTCAACCCGACTGACCTTTGAGATGACGAGGTTTCTCTAAACCTTAAACTTCATAAAGCCTCTTCTACACTGCCAGTCACATGTCAGAATTCAAAGCTCTGTACTTCTAAAGAGGTCTCCTGAGAAGATCAAAAGCCCATCCTCTACTTGTGTAGCAAATATGAATACATATCTAAAATCTCATTTTGACTCTGAAGACAAACGTTAACAAACATTTTTGTTCTCCAGTTGAGAATAGCAGAGACAAACTGGCATCAGACTACTCAGTATTTACTACCATTACTGTGAACTTATGGAAAATGGTGCCCTCGTCCTGACAAGTTTCATTTAAGGTCACTGAAGGTAGCTTGTTAAAAAAAAAAAAAAAAAAGGCACCAAAAAACCTGTTGAGATTCTAGAGGCAAAGCGTTTGAAATTGAAAATCCATCCTAAGACAAAATTGTTTACAAGATCTTGCTAACTCGCCTCTAATGCCAAAAGCGTAGCACCGAATCAGCATGTCCAGCTTTTAGAAAAGTCCTGCTCGCTCGGGAGTGTGGCATCTGTCCCCTCGGCACTCCCCACCAGTTCTGTGACACGAGTGTTTCAGAAGAACATTTGCTCCTTTTGCAAATGGTGATGAGCAGGAGAAACAAGGAAATGAGCACAATCCACACAAAACCAGTTGCAAACCAAAACAGCTAATTTCCATGAACTTTTCTCCTTAAAAGAAAAAACAATGAAGTACAATGGGAAAGCAAAAGTCTTTTTCATGCCTCTAATTCAACGAAACTACTGAGCACAGCAAATACATAATCTTAAAATAAAACTAATGACAATGTGTCTATTCACAGGCTTATAATTAAGCTTATTCTTTAGTGCTCTGTCAAATCCTTGATGAATGAGCAAAGAAAATTTAAGGAAAAACGTATACTGACATAATAAATTATGTTGCTAGAAAAATGTAAATATTAAGATAAAGATTCACTTTATCAGAGAGAGCTCCCAAACTTTTTTTGTTAAATTTTGGGCAATTTTATTTAATCTGAAGGTATTTTAAAAAAAAAAAAATCCTTGCAATAAAAAACTTTGCATTTTGCCTTCTGCCAAATCTGTTCCAGCAGCTTAAGACTTCAGCTTTCTTTGATGTGCTTGCACTGATGATAGCTTAAGGAAGTCTCTTAGCAGAAGTATTAGGCAACTAATAATGTTTTATCTTGTTCTTTCCACATAAAACGGGGAACATGAGTTAAAAGGGTGGAAAACACAATATTACAACAGCACACTTACCACATTCTGTAGCTGATGAGAACCTCTAAAAGTTAGGTCTTAATAATGTTCTTTTTCTTTCTAAGTTCCAGTTCTATCATTTACATGATTCCTGTTCACTCTCGAATATATGACAAATAACAACATTTATTACCTTAAATACGTACTCCAACAAAGTCTATTCAACACCTGTTCAAGTTTTGATCTGTTACTCATGCAAACAGTTGTTCTTAAAGATAAAATATAAATCTCTATTTGAACTGCTTCAACTGGTGAGACTGATTCAGTTCATGTCATCTGCAGATTTCTGTGCTGCAGCTTTTCCAAACACGTGAAATCATCTGTACAAGGAATCAAAAAGAGATTGAGGCTTTGGAATGTTTAATAACTCCACAGAATTTAGGACCTCTAAATCTGCTTCACTTAACTGTACTTCAGTAAATAGGATGCTTTTGACAGTCTGCCCACAAAGCCTTTCAATTTTGAAAGATGTAATTTCATAAAGAACTTCAAGGTACCAGAACCCACCCATTCTCTGGTGATTTGTGGTCATTTAAAAATAGCTATCCCTCTCTCCTCCAAAAACATTACATCCTGCTTTTTCAGAAAAACTTCATACAAACGATAACAGGCAAACTGGCTGCGTATAAAAGGATAGGATGCCCATATACAAAGTGCTACAAAAGCAGAATATAAATGAATGAATACAGAAGTGTTATCTTCCTCCAATTCTGTGCTGTTAGAGTCATTTTTAATGTTACTTGTTACAGGAGAAAAACTGAAATTTGGAGGCAGATGCATGCTAATTTTCAGTCAACACTCTCCATTTAATTCTATATTATGGGGTTTGTTGGTTTTGTTCCCTTTTCCTAAGTGAGGTTGAATTTTTACAATTACACCTTTTATTAGCAAGGTATCCACACTTCTCTAAGCACCCCTACTGCTGCCGTGTTTAGGCACAGCCCTATGCGTAGCCATGGAAACAGTGAAGAGCAAAATGAGACTGAGACAGCATTTCAAACAAAGTTATTTTTCATTATTCCTTCCAAGCAAGCTACAACACACCACTTACTTGTAGTAGCCTGTAGTGCCCTGCTTTTGTATTGGGCTAAAATCTTCACTAACGTGATGGCAGTCAGTGCATTGGAGAGCAGTTATGGAAGAATCAAAGCATGTACATGACACCCTCTGTCTGAACCTGAAATGTTTCTCATCAGGTGGAAAAAACAGTTCCAAATAAAGAGAAGACTATTGTAGGTTAAGCCACAAATCCCGTAAGTCTACATAGATCTAAATTACCTCTTAATGCTTTTAAGGGTTCTTCTTCCAGCTTTGTATACTTGGTCTGTATAGTTTCATATACTAACTAGATACATAAAAATAAGACACAGGGTAGGAACAGTAGTTGAAACTCCTTACAGACTCAAAAAAAGAAAAAAAAGAAAAAGGAGTGCTTTCATCACTAAATGGCAATAAACAACTGGCAGACAATAATGACAATTATCTAAAATTCACCTTCACCACCACTCTGACTTAAGAACAGAAAGCGATCACAGGAATGCTGGAATAGATCGTCTCAGAGCTGGCCAGTAAGGAGTGCTTCTGACATTACAAGGCTTAAACAAAAAAGAAAAAATGCATAATTCATGTTCCTGATAAAAATACCGTGATCATCTACACAGGTAGTCAGGTTATCCAATAAATGTCCATCGTTCCCCAAGGGCACTTTCAATTGAAATTTATGGACTTTTCAACCACATAGATTTTTTTTTCAAGTTTGGGGAAAGAAAAGAAGAAGCAAACATCAAGAGAGCTATCAATTCAGCTTTACGTTCATTTCCAAAAGATATGATAAATGTTTATTACTGGTTATCTATTGTAATGCATGTATAAACTACACTGCTCATCTTTTTTATTATTTGTTTGATCACCCATGGGGCAACTCAGCTAAACAGCAGACTAAGTGTTGAAAGAGCAGACCTTCCAGGAGAGATGAATGTACTATGATCACAATAGGAGGTGAGGATCATCTACATGCAGGCAGCTTCTGCATCCATTGAACGGAAGGGTGAATACTGGAACACACAAGTCATCAGAAACTGAAGCACAAGGATGACCTCGCTGGCACTGTTGTCACTGTGTCCCCTTCTCTCTGCTGAGCTACTGTGTACTGAGCTCTCACAACTACCCTTCAGATGTTTCTTGCTCTGTGGTGTAGGCAGCCTATGCAATACAATTAGAGATGATGTAGTGGGCAAGAAGAGAAAGAGAACATCCAATACGGACTTGGACAATATTTCTGTGTTGACAGCTAGAGCCTTTCTTTTACCTCATCTCTAGCACACAAAACAGAACAAAAGCAAACAAAAAGCCACCTCCAGCAAGAGAATGATCTCTGTTGAAATGGATTTCAGAAGTGTGCTAAGAACTTTTAAAGCCCAACAAGAAACTTTTCTAGCACTCTGGATCCCACATGCAAAGCAGGTCATCCAGTAATTTTAAAAGGCAGAATAGGATTTGTGGTTTGCACAGGAAAATAAGCATTAGACCGTAATACTTTGCTATTGAAATCAAGGGACAGTATAATTTCATGACTAGTGAAATAGAACGCTAAACTGAGCCTAGTCTAACTAAAGCCAACAAGAAGGCTATTTCAGCTGGGACTGCTAACCCTCCATATCTATCAGGGATGCTCAGTCTTATCAAAGCTGAACAGAACAAAAATTATTACTCCGTATTTCTTAAATAAAGCCTTACTAAAACTTCAGTGTGATATTTACGCTCTGTAATTACATGATATCCTTACAGAGCCCCTAAATCTAAATCAGGAGTCACATCTTATTTTTTCTCCTTGGCCAATGACTTGAATACAGACCTTAGCAGAGTCCCGAGTCCCCTTTCACTGCCTCCTTCTGACATGCTCTAATCAGCTCCAAAGCAAGCGACATGCAGAGCTGACACTACAAAACTTGAAAGCTTTGTGTTCCTTTTCTGTGACACCAGCTTCATTATATATCTGGTCTAGAGATGTACATGGAGTGTCTGATACAGACTCCTATTTTTATTGCATTCACAAAGACCCATTCTTCCTTATACCAAACAACTCATTTAGTTTGTTCCAGAGGTTCATAAATCATTTATCTAAAGACACAATTAATAGGCAAACACCTTATTATCACCACAGCAGGTAGTTTTCATCCAACAGTTCAGAAGGACTGAACTTGCTAAAAAAAGAAGTCATAATGAATATGATATGGCCAACAGGGTGCCTGGTTGAAGAGCACTGCCACACTATGCACGAGGTGTCTTTTGGGACTCCACTATTATCCTGACCTCTTCAGTCTTCTTCCTCATTCCCGCTGTCACAACAACAGCAAAGCTAATAATAAATGATACACAAGTTACATCCACAGCCATGAGATCATAGTCAAACCATGCAGGTTAATGAAGTGAATGTCACCTTTTAAACAACAGAAATTATTATTTAAGTACAAAATAGTGAATTATGGTTTGATGTATTACTTGCAGCATCAATCACAGCTTCCAGTTCCTCAAAACGGAAAAAGTTAAGCTTTAACAGCCACAAGCATCCTTTACCCTGCTTGAAAGATTCTTCAAAAAGTAAGTATGGATGAATACATTTGTATTTTTTATTTTAATTTCAAGTTTTTCTCTGGTTCACTTTAGGTTGCAGAACTATTCTAAAGTACAAAACAATCATTAATAAATCTACCCATATTTATTACAGTTTCAAGCTATGCTAAGATGGCTGCAGATAATCTAAATGAGAAGGTTTTTTTTTTTTTTTTTAAAAAAAAAAAGCACACAACAGTCATTTCTCCAGTTATGTCATCAGCAGAAGCCTTTATTTTCAGGACTTCATATGGAAGGATGCTTTCTACTGTGTTTGTTTGTTTGTTTTTGTTTCTAGTCTCTGCTGGAATGACACTGCTTGGCAACATACTCAGTTTTTTGCTAAATACAGAATTGTAGCAACTGACTCCCCAGTCCGTACTCAGAAGTAAAACAATATAAAAGAGCATTGATTTGCCTCTTCTCAAATTGCCTACTTGCCTCTTGCTATGGAAGCGCTCTCCAGAAAGTCAGGAAATTTGGCTGAGGAGAAAACCTGCGGGCTGTTTTCTTTCTTGCCAAAGAGTTTGTGACGAGACCTTCAGTAAATCACCTCCTGTCTCAGTCTCAGCAGAACAGAGGTTAACATGCTTGCTTCCTTTATGTGCTGATGAGGCCAAGCCATGATGATGCTGCTCAAAGGTGACACACTCAATGGGAAAATTCACACTTATCTCAGCAAGACTGAATTTTACCCCCGAGGATTCAAGAAGTATTTACTCATTACTCAAAGTGCCAAAAAACATACTCAATACCTGTTGATGAAAAGACTGAAAATGGACTTTAACACAGTCAAGTGACAGAGGAATGACAACTGAATTCAGCCATTCTTTATCTTCAATACGCTTTCTCTGAATACCATTCACATAAAATGAAATTAAAGCCAACAGGTCAGGACATCAAATTAAAGCAATAAGCTAAAGAACGCTTGATGGACATTTCCTGCTTTGCTTTCTTTTTTGTAACTAGGTAACGAACAATACTACTTCCATTAAGAAAAGGTTAATTTTGTAAATGCCTGTAGGATGGGAGCCCTTGTCTCCACAAAGCACATAGCTTTAAGCTTTCTGGAGAAGACATCCATGCACTTCAGGGGACTGTTCCACACGGAGATAGGAGGCAGCAGATGCCCTCAAACAAGAGATGAGGGTATCAAGAGCTTTCTCACACAGAGCAAGCCAGACCCCGGCTCTATATGGTGAGCCTCTGGGCTATCATCAGACAATGAGATAAAGAGAACATACCAAAAAGCCTTCAGTGTCTGAAAGCTACTCTAGCAGTGGGACCTCACACCATCAGCCCAAGGGTCCCAGCAAACAGATTCCAGCTTCAACACCAGAGGTTTCAGTTTGGTGAGCAAGAAGGTTGTTGCAGAAATCTGGTATGTGATTAAAAAGAACCTCATACATACAGGTAGGAATACCTATGGCCCTCATCACAGGAATGAAATAGCCAGAGAGATGCTATTAAAGAAGTAGCAAGACACCCAAAAATGCCTATTATTTTTTATCAAGAACAAAATTCTGAAAGACCACGCTATTTGATAAGGAACAGGCAGATCTCAGAAAACATTTCTTTCTTGAAACTAAGACCTAAGCAGTAGCAATAAAGTTAGTCCACTTCTCATTGATCATCTTTGTGGATTCAAACTTCACAGCTCCACCATCTACCTCACAAAGAACTCAGAAACTCCAGAATTAATTTAAAAAGACCTTTAACTGTGTCAGTCTGACATATGTTTTGCGCTCTCTGAAGTCCATTTACCTTAAGCCAAAGAAAGAAGGCAAAAAGCAGAGACTACTACAAGAAAAATCCTACCCAACAGCATTCTCTTAATGTGAAACTCTCATGCATACTAAATAAAAAAAAAAAAAAATACCATTTCAGAAATACCAAAGGCATTCACAGGACTCATGAAAAAGAAATTATTTCATTACCTACAAAGCCTATACGGAGGGGTTGCATAATGTATAACTAGAATTAGAATTGGTTATTTTTAGTATTAATTTTCTAAAGAAGATTCATGACTGGAAAGTGAAATCAATGGCTAAAGTCTATTTATGAAAAATCAACAGAGCAAGAGAGATAGCAAACTTTTTCAAAATGTCACTTTCTTTTCCCTAATACTTAATAACTCCGAAATAAATTACATGCAGCCTTACTAAGTAAGAATTCAATGTATCTCGTATTTATTGCAAACAACCAAAAAACTCAATAAACAGGGCAGCCAAAGCATTACTCTTAAAAGTTACAGCACCTCTGAGTACTTAAAGCGGGAGGACTTCAGGAGACTGTCTTGTATTCTAATAAGTTTGAGACTTTTTTTTTTTTTAAAAAAAATAATAATTCAACTGTTCAATTCAAACTGAATAATTCAACTGTTTTTTGTTTTTTGTTTTTTTAAAAAAAAGGGAGTTAGGGAGTTAAAGTTTTTTTTTTTAAAAAAAACAACAGTTGAATTATTCAGCTGTAGCATTTAAAAAGTCTAATTCAAAAAATATTAATTTAAAATTTAAATTTAAAATTTAAAACTTTGATTAATAATAATTCTCTAAAGGTGAATGCCAACATGTAACCTTTAACCGTCGGTATTTCTAGCAATATCCTACCATCTCCGCTGTTTTCATGAAATTACTCAAAAAATGGCTACTTAGGTATCTAATGAAATAAAAAGAGGTAATACATAATGAATTCAACAAGTTCAGTGGTATGGATCACTGCGGACAGTAACTGGATTTCAGTAAACCATATGTCTATAGTAGAGAGCTACAGATTTACCAAAAAATTAAAAAAAAAAAAAAGAAAAAAAATTAAAAAAAAAGACTACACTTACAGATTGATGAACCTCAGTCTGAAAAACCTCTGAACAAGACTTACGGATCATAACAGCTAACAAACTAAAACTCCCTAAGAAAACCTGCAGGGAAACAAATGAAATCTTGAATCTATATACCTGTATATTAGAGAGATTGTATTACCTCTGTTGTTGTCCAACTCCCCCAGGACAGCATCAGAGAATAATATCAAATTTGGATGCTCACATGTTGAAGAGGGGCTCAGAAAAGAGGTATGAGAATGGCTGAACAGACTGAAAAGCATGTTTTACCATGAGCACACAAGAAACCATAACCTAGTTAGCTTTTCAGAAAGAAGACTAAGAGTTAAGCTAATACAAACAGAGAATAAATGGCTCTCTAAATCAGGTTGTAACCACACTGTCTCAGACTAGAAAAGGTTGCCATGTATTTAAAAATGAAAAGAAGAAGAAAGCTGTGAAATTCTCTACCTTTTTGAAGTACTTAAAGAGGAGAAACAAAGGCTAAAAGGTAGGTAGATTGAAGAGAACTATTTAGAACATGAAATTGCAAAAGGAATTGATAGAGCACTGACATGGATTTCTTTCTCTTTCACCCTGCCCTGTGCTGTAACTGACCAGAAGAACTAAGATGACAGCTAAATCAAAAGAAAAGCTTTGCTACATGAAGATGTCTTAGTTAACCCACAGCAGTTATCAGAAGAAAAACTGAAGCTGTCAGCAATCACACAGTATAAATAAAGATGATATGCAAATATATTGATGACAGCAACAGTTGAAACAGTATTCACACAAATGGTTGCATATTAAGGCTTTTTTTTTTTTTTTTTTAACAAAGTCAGCTAAAAAATGAATGTACAGAAACCAATGGCAATGCACTCTTTTCTTTTTTTTTTTGTTTTCCTGAAGGCATTAGGCCAGCTGTGATTCTCTGCACAAACCCTTTGAGATGCATATTTAAATGAATATTTATCATTTTTTTGCACTGAAAAATATATTTAGCAAAAAGCAGCAGATGTGATTGCTTTTCCAGATGTAGATTTCTATCACACATCAGAACTCAGTAGTGAAGGTGGCCGGCCTCACTCTACTCCTGGGCAGCTGGGCAGATAACCCCAGCCCATTGGCTGAACCACATGGAGGCACCAATGTCAGCCCTTACTGATCGAATATAGGTTCAGATATTTATAAATAGGAGACACAAGCATGCACACATGGAAACCGAAGTATCAAGTCCCAAAATATGTGTGCATAAAACAACTTACAAAGCAAACCACTCTTAAATTCCTATGAAAGCAACCAGATGTTTTAAGGTGGTGTCCTAGTACAAGAACAGGATCCACACACTTCAGAGCTCACAGCCCCCTAATTCCTAAGCATTTGGGTACTGAGAAAGGGCTACCAAGACCAAACCAAGCAGCAAAGTTTAGCACTCAGCAAGCCTGGCCTCTACATCAATGCTGTCAATGTATTAATGCAGGCTGGGTGCCCTGAGGCTGACGGTCCAGCTGGCTGGGCAGCAGTACTCCTCCTCTAGGAAGCCTTTGGAGTGGACTGCTTAACAAAGCCACCTGCCCCACAGAGAGGTCCTGTAGAGCTTTCTGAGGAAAGAGTCTTGAGTCACCAGACATCGGCTGAAAGGTACATGGATGTATGGTGTTAGCCAACCAGGCACAGCAAAACCTGCCACCATAGCTAGGTAAGAACATGCTGAGATTATACTGGGAAGGAACAAAAGTCCAGGTTTTCTCCATCTCAGAGTTGAAGCTAGCCTCCAAACCACAGGGATGCACAACCCACCTCAATTCAAACAGAGAACCTCAACATGGAAAACTCTCACCTAGTTATTATGGAAAACATGCACAATACCCAGAAGGACGGAAAACTGGGATTTGCCTCTGTGGTGGTTTTACCGTGCTAGGCAGCTGAACACCACAACCACTCTCTCACTCCCCCTCCTCAGATGAGGAGGGGAAGAAGTAAAGGAAAGAACAACTCACGGGTTGAGATAAGGATGATTTAATTAAAGAGAAAAAAATATTATTAAGGAAATGTTATTAATTAAACAATTCAACTAAAGGGAAAAAGGGAAAGGGGAAGAGGGAGGGGGAAAGGGAATAACAAAACAAGTAAAGGCTATGTGGAAGTGCAGAGGAAAGAAATTACTCTCTACTTCCCACAAATGAGCGATGCTTGACCACGTCCTTGAAGCAGGGCCTCAACGCACGTAGCTGGTGTTCGGGAGGAGGAAAGATGTTTTCACAACAAGAGCCCACTCTTCTTCCTTTTTCCACCTTTTATTGATGAATGTGACATCATATGGTATGGAATATCCCTTTGGTTGGTTTAGGTCAGCTGCCCTGGTGATGTTTCTTTCTCACATTTTGGCCCAGCCCCTAGGAGGGTCAGAGAGAGTCCTGATGCTGTGCCAGCACTTCTCAGCAGCAGACACAACACCGGTGTGATACCACTGCTGTTCTAGCTACAAGCGCAAAGCGCAGCACTGTATGGGCTGCTGCAGGGAAAGTTAACATCCCAGCCAGACCCAGTACAGTTTCATGATTAAAAACAAAACAAAAAACTTTCTACTTAAAGCCCACAAAAACACACAAAGCTACAAAATTGCAAACTTTAGTAATAACCCAGCATAAGCATTACTACCACTGCATCACTGAAATTCGCAGCCTCTGCTTCCATCCTTCAAAATCCCAAATTTTCTTGACATGCTTCTACTGCAACACTCTTACCTCAAAATCTTTATGCACACAAAGTCTGTGTTGACAAAGCCAAGCTTTTTACTTCAGAGTTGTCCAGACATTGACCTTTATTTTGTGAGACTGCTCTATAACATGTTCTCAAGGGAGATATTACAATTTCAGTGTTAACTGCCTCCTAGTTTCACACCATCAGAGCTATAGGAGTTGCATACCATCTTCTGCTATCACTGTGGAGTGGCTGCCAGTATTTTAGGGTGCACTACACCATTATTCCTTATAACTACCTTTAAAAAACATACAGTACAAGGCTGGGCAAGCATTGCAACAGGTTGCCTGAACACCTAAATTAGCACAGAGCCCAGGGCATTTCAAACTCAGGACTGACCTTGCTTTGAGCAAGAGGCTGAACTCGATTCCCCCTGAGGCCCCTTAGCACCCTGAATGATCTTATGGCTGCTCATTTCAGTCAACGCTGCTGACTCCACTGCCATAACTACATACATTTCATATGTAAACTGGCTGCAGTAGAGAATGCAGGTACCTTGGCAAGTTTCTCTTTCTCAGATAACGATTTTTGCAGCTCCTGCTAAAAGCACTGTCACTTCCAGTGACACATGACGTATTTATCCTCTTTTAGAGCTTCTGCAAGAGAGCGGTTTCACAGAGCACATCGCCAAAGTGAAAAGCATCACATATACCTTTCTATTTCTGTACAGAACTGCTACCCAGCCTCGTGGCCCACGAGCTGCCAAGCAGCTGCTCTGCCAGCTCCCATGGCCGTATGCAGCAGAAAGCCCGAGCAGCAGGCAACTGGAATTGTTTTCTTAAGGACACTCAGTTTCCTCTCATCTCTCCTCCCCTTGTACAAATCCCACATTACCCCAGTTTTCATACAGATCTGGTTCTTTCCTCTGGCAGCCAAAATGGCCAACCATACTCTAGGGTGCTAGCTGGTCAAGGGAAGGGATTGTCCTGCTCTGCTCTGTGATGGTGTGGCCTCACCATAAGTACTGTGGGTGGTTTGGGGTGCCACAGTATAAAAAGGACATAAAACTATTGGAGAGTGTCCAAAGGAGAGCTACAAAGATGGTGGAGGGTCTGGAGGGCAGGACATATGAGGAGCAGCTGAGGCCCCTTCGTTTGGTCAGCCCCGAGCAGAGCAGGCCGAGGGGAGGCCTCATGGCGGCCTGCAGCTCCCTCACGAGGGGAGCAGAGGGGCAGGCGCTGAGCTCTGCTCTCTGGGGACAGCGACAGGACCCGAGGGAACGGCATGGAGCTGGGACAGGGGAGGGTCAGGCTGGGGGTTAAGGAAAGGGTCTGCACCCAGAGGGTGATGGGCACTGGGACAGGCTCCCCAGGGCAGTGGGCATGGCTCAGAGTCTGCCAGAGTTCAAGGGGCATTTGGACAAGGCTCTCAGACATAGGGTTTGATTTTTGGGTGGTCCTGTGAGGAGCCAGGAGTTGGACTCAATGATCCTCATGCGTCCCTTCCAGCTCAGGATATTCTGTGATTCTATGATTTTCATCCTCTGTTTCATTGGCTCATCAGAAGATCCCAGCTAAGAGTAATATTGTTTCTGTCCTCCCTTCACGTGTAGCCAGGTGAAATCCAACACAGAATAACTGCCATCTTTCAGATTAAAGGCATTATTATAAACAAGAGGTTTGAAGGTAAGCAGCGAACAAGAAGTCCAGCCCCAGCCACACAGTATGGTCTCAGCCTTAAAATATTCACAGAAAAAAAAAAAACAAAAACCACACAGATTAGGGAACTGGCTAGTTCAAAGGCTAGTAAAGCATCAGGGCAGAGAATCAGTGCACCCTACTCATTTAACTATATTTTGGATTATACCTTGGAGGTAGAAGTCATTTTTTCAGCACACCACTGAAAGGATCTTGTATGTGCAACAAATTACAAATTCAGACTCATCCAGTCCTACAGCCACTTCTATTTCATGATTTTATCTGCATCTCTATCTCTCTGACACCATCTGCAGTACGGACTGAAGTTTCTGCAACATAACACACCCACCCCTGAAGGAGCACAGTAGCGTGAATGAAGAGGCAGGGATTCATTTTGCCTAACCTAACCGTCTGGGCTACATTTTATAATAAAGGGAGAGAGAGCGACAGGTGTTTGGCATAGAAATATCCTTTGCTAGTACCTAACTCAACTGATTAGTACACCAAACCCCCTCAGACTAGGTGCTCATCTCTTGTACATTCTCAGACTGTTTCTAAAACGCCTGAGCTCCAGGGAAGGATGTGCTTCAGCAAGGAGAGCATCTGAGTAGCCAGACCGGAGTGAGAAAAGTCTTCTTGACTGCCCACCTTGCATGGCCCTGTGTCCATGGATGGATAACAGAGCTGTGAGCTGCAGAAAGCAGGAGTGCTCGAGCCCACGCAAAGCCATGGAAAGGCAACACCTCTGGTCTGGAGTCAGGAGGCTCAAGCAGCACAGCTCGCTAAATGCTCATGAAGAAGTGCTGCTAAATCCATCCTGGACACACTAGTTGCAGGCATATTAGCCACTGACAATTCTGCTGGTGCAGACTATGCTTCAGAGTTTATTCATCTCATAATTAAGTTCTCTTAAGTACCCTTGAGTTAATTTGGAAGAGCACACGCACATGATGAGAAAGAGACAGAATGGTTTAGAAGAGTAAATATAACAGTACATTAAAAAGGCAACCACTCCGCCACCACAACAGTAGTCATCTAACATTTTGTGAAAATACCTGATATTATTATAACTGAGCACTGCAGGACTTTGGCATACATCAAAAATACTGTGCACTAAGTAATAATCCATTATAATCCCTGTGTTTTATAGCATCTAAAGAGAGCCTGCCACAACAGGGGCCATATAAAACTGAGAAGGATAAATAAAATAAAAATTCAAAGTGAATGCAAAACTACTTTTCATATGCAAGCAGCAGCAAATCCAGCAAATGAAGCTCAATAAAAATGACAATGAGATTGAATTAACACTGAGTTCCTCATCATTCCAAAAAACAGAGTAAGTTACATATTTATTCTCCGTAGTGTACGGCAGGTTTTGGCTTCAAGCGCCTCACTTTTTCAGGGAAGCAGGCTGTATCACCAACAGGATGTCAAGCTTTGCAAGCCTGATATCATTAACTTCACAGAATAAATATGTGCACTAAAAAACTGACTTCCAGACCAAAGGAGGAACAGGGGGAATTAAAATTTGACCTCATGCATCATCTTATTTCAGATTATATTGCACCTTAGTTGACATTGAAGAACTATTATTAATTTTGTCAGTGCAGACCTTTTCAGAATTCTAGGGGGGAAACAAAGGTCACTCATTTTAGTCTCTAGAAATTACACAATTTCTAACAAGCTTGTTTTCTTCTTGTTTTTATAGCTACAGTATTAATCATATAGCATATAATATTACAACAACTGGAAATGAAATAATACATGCACATGGAAGTAAACAAATGCTGATTTTTCTTAATGTTAGGAAAGAGAATTTTGAGGTCATCTTCAAGAGCGCAAAGATAATTTCTACATGGACTAGATCCTTCCATCATTCCCAGAAAAGGGAATTTTCACAATTTAAAGATCAACAATATTATAGCATTTTTACATCTTCAGGAACAATTCTTCAGTAGATTTTTAATAATCATGTCATTTCAGATATTAAAAATTATAATTAGTGCAGAATTTGATTTAACCAATGACTAGACAGCTAGACTTCTAGCTGTCTCCCAGTCCCAGTGCTTTATTTCCTAGTCTAGTTTCTCACTAGAGAAAGTCTCTGGGAAGAGAAGCAGCAGAATACTAAGTATTTTGTCCACTTGGCTACTGAAGTGTTGTAAAGAAAACAGAATTTATCTAGGTCACCTAGACTGAATACACAGAAGGCTGAGAGTAATTTTTTTAATGAACTTTCTGAACAGAGGTAACAAAATACAAAATTTATCAGTGTCACATTTTCAACTATATATTAACATTTCTTATTATTTGTGTACATCTTTATGTACATATGTACATCCCCAGGAAATTATCCAAAATTTCCAACAAAACATGCAGAAAATTGGGTAGGTGAGAATTTTCCTCCCCCTCTCCCACCCCCCAAAAAAATAAAAATAATTTTTTTAAAAAAAAAAACAACACCACCATTAACATCTTACGATACCAGACCAATTTTCAACAAATCAGTGGTATAAATATCTTCATACTCACATACCTAGGTGTCATGGATGTGGTTCACTTTAGAAGTTAAAAAAAAAATACTTAGCTTCTTGAACCCATCTGATTGATATTTGGAAAGTGGTTTTGCAATTATTCTTCACCTGAAAAGCAAGCTCCTCTGCACAAGAGTTTAATTAAAGAAATCCTACTGATGGTCCTAGAAGAATTAAGTCTCATCCAAATGGACAACAATGAGGTTTATGTCACTCCCATATGGAACCTTACTAAGTCTAAAAAGAAGATAAATGAAAAGGAGAGGGAACTACAGTTTGTGACCATTTAATCACTCATATAACGTCTAAAAAGTATTCTTTCTAACATCCTAGGAATGAATAGAGAAAAAAAGCACAGACAAGTAACTACTAATAAAATGAGTACCATTGTATTTATACTACGGCACACTCACTGTTAGAAAGAATCAGTTTCTGCAAAATGAAAACACACAAAATGAAAAGGAAATCTCTTATCCATTATGGACAGTTACTTTGGTTCATGCTGTCATCTTTAAGAAGTTTCTCTTCACCTTAAGAGATTAAAAAAAAAAAAAAAATCCCGCTATTTCCTGTGCATAGGCTTCTCTTAAAATTACTCTGATTTGAATGCCAAATTGCCTCGTGTGCCAGGCAATTACTTTCTATAATAAATAAAAAATATTTTTTGGTTATCCCCTTGATATTTTTATGAAATATCTTAGTGGTGTCTTTTGTCTACTGAACAAACGCCATAACACCTAATATTTTCTCCAGTGATATATTAAAATATAATTACTTCCCACTCAGCAGGTGCCAGGCAGCATTATACCATGTTTAGCCAGTCTATTTGATGAATCAAGTACAGACTGGAAAGCCTCTTTTTATTCTTATAAGGGATGGCTTCAAAAAGAGAGAAAGAACTGGAGGGAAGATTAAAGAGCCTTACCAAGACTAATTTGCACAGCCTAATTTCAGAGGTAACTTTGCCGAATCACCTCTTGTTAAAATAGTACAACCTGAGGGTTTTTTTTTTTTTTTGCTTGTTCACAAAAACAAGCAAACAAACAAACAAGAAAACAACACACACTAAGTGCACTTTATGGAAGCAAATACAAAGTTTTGTAGCTACTTTAGCTTTATTCTGCCTCTTTTCCCCAACAGTACAAACATCCTAAGAGGATGCTGAGGTTGGTGGGGATGCTCTAAACTTCCTTCAGCAGGTTTAAAGTTAGGCCCACTGTCCTCCACCGCTACTTCTCTCCACCTTTAAGTTCTTAAAATAGTCAAGAACAGCACTACACATAAGAAATGGGCTGGTTTAATTTGAACACCCAAAAGTTTTCCTTTGGACACTACAGATACTGCAGTAACTGAGTTTGCCAGGCTCTGTAAGGCTCATGGTAGCACACCTCCAGAGATGTAATATTTTTATGTTTCTTAAATCTCTCTGCCTGAAGAAACCAAGACGAAAAAAAAATCTACAAAATAAACTGATGTGGCTGAAGTAGAGCAGAATGACATGCTTTATCTAACCTATTTTTAAAGAAACATATTAAATCCCTCAATCCTTCTTAAAATGTTTTTGTTTTACCTTTCCCTTTTCATTCAGCACTCATAGGTTTGGTTCTTCTTCTTCCAAAGTAATTCACATCCAAGTGAATTAAAGATATTACATGCTCCTTTTTGCAAGCATTCTTATGCTACAAGAAAATCAAACAAGATACAGAAACACTTCACGATGAAAGTAGTCCACACCATTCTTAAAGCACAAGTCAGCAATGTGTATATAAATATCATGTTTTCTGAATTACAAATACACCTAGCATGACACACAGTACATTACAAACTCTTAATAAAAAGGTGTTTAGTGAAGAAGGCTGGCCAGGTAAGATGCACATCATCTTTCACACCTGAAGCAGAGGAAGGATGAGAACAGCCAATACCTCACAGGGTAACCAGCACTGTCTGTCAGGTCTCACCTGCCACTCTTCTCCAAACAGGACGACTACTTTCAAAAGCTAAAAGGGGCTTTTCCTGCATGGGACCCTAGCAGAGATGGCAGAGGCTCAACTGAGGAGCAGCATGATGAGTTGTGGCAGGCATGAGGAAAAGGCATCTCGTTCTCTCACTTATAACATTAAAAACCAGTGAAAGCCACAGCAAAAGCAATGTGTCCTCCACCATCTCAGTTAGCAGAGTGCTCAAGCAACCCAACCTTGGAGGTGAGTAAAAGAAGCATTCCTCATCCCCTGCCCAACTAAGACAAAACTCAAACTGTGGAAGTTTCTTGATTATCTCCATGTGAGCTGTTAATAATTTCCAAGAATCTTTGTTTTTGAGAAAAAAATGATTGGATATCCTGATCATATGCTGAAACTTCTAAGTAAATTTATTTAATTGCTCTTCATGCTGTGGCTATGTCGGATCTTCTCTAAACTTTTAACTGCTTGTACCCAAAAACGTTCATTTTGGGGGAAAAATAGTCTTAAACTATGCAGTTATTATGTGTATTTTTAATCTCATCCAATTTAAAGACACACTTCTCCTTGAATTTCAGACTCAGAAGCCATGTCCTGCAGGCATGGAGAGGATGCAGCTACTGTAAGGCTGGAGCTCAGTGCTGCCAGACAATGCAGTACAAACATGTCAGAAAAGAGTTGCTTGGTACAGAAGAGGAACATAACAGTTAAATGGTAAAAAATTACTTTTTTTTGCAGACATCCTCTTGATATGTCTGCTTTGCCTGAGGGAGATGGAGAGCTAAACAGAGCACTGCTAATGGAATTTAAGTGGCCTTTATTTCTAGTTTTCAAAATAAATAAGGGCAAAAATGAAGGATTTTCAAGACAGTGAACAGCTGGAGGACCAACAGAAAGCAGCAATGGGATTGATCAACACCTCCACAAAACACATTTTCTAAGGTAATAGAACAGCATTCAATATCCTGTAGCAATGCCCAGAACAGATGAGGAAAACAGGAAGGTTTCTTAAAACTTTTTTGAACAATTGTGATCACTTCATGCGAAGTGTTCAACTGCAAATTAACAAACATTTAAGATGTCAAAAAAAGTTGTTTTAAAAAAAAAAAAAAAAAAGTTCCCTCCTACAACATTAGGATACAAGAGATAGCTTAACACTGACACAACCACGGAAATAAGATGTCAATATCAATGCATCTTTGTCACTGCTGAACCAAACTTCAGGTAATGACTGGGTGCATGTTTAGGACTTAAGGGCACGGATCAAGCACGGATCAAGCCCATTGGGCATACTTCTGCTGATGAGAAAAAGGCCAGCCTTCAGCATACAAACAACCCTGTCCCCAAATATTAAGTATTTTCCTTCCCAGGCTACAAAGCTAGGCTGCATGTAAAACAATAGATAGCAGCAGTAGGGTGGACACAGAATAAACTCTAGAAATGAGCTTTTCAGATAAAGCAACTGATTTTTAGGACAGATATTGTATCTCTGTAAGCCAATTTAGGGGTGCAATTTTTTAAACCACAGTTTGTTTATAATCTAAAATTTCCTAAGTTACTGCATCTCCTACTGTGAAAAGTCACTGCACTAGAAGCCATCCGAATCTGGGGTGGGGGCTGCCCCCTAGCAGACATCACGCTGAAAGGCAAGTAGGCCTCCACATTTATACCTCACTCATTTTATTCTATACGAATCACTATATATGCCCCACATGGAAAGATTCTGCCTACTGCACCTGTAACACAAGTTGAAGCTTTGCACACTCCAGTAGCACGCGCACTTTCCCAATGATGGTGTTCAACATCTTGACTTCAAAATATATGGTACAGTAGAAAAATACAAACGTACAGAGACAGAAACAGACCAGAAATTCTTTAGCTCTTAAGGTTACTCTTTCATATTAATAATCCAGGCATCTCAACAAACCTCTTCCAATCACTAGTGCTTGCTGAAGCTGATCAATGCCTTCAAAACTGACATACTGAAGTTAACAAAAGTAGGAAGAGGAGTAACAAATTCAAAGTTCTAGAAAAATAAGTAAATAAATACAAAGTGAGTAGACTGTAATTAGAAAACAGGATTGTCATCACAAGAACCTGTGCACTCACATTTCCAGAAAATCTGTCACTTGTTGAAAGTGATTTTTCTCTTATTGTACATCTGACTCCATTATTTTGTTCATGTTTAATTCTGTTGCGGTAGTGTGCTGGGAAGAACTGCTGCAAGTGATACAGCATCATATTTCCCTGGGAACTCAACTGCATCCCAGCCCACCAGCTACAGGAAACCCTTCAACACAGGTCACAGCCCTTTGCAAGAGCACCAGTTCCTGAGCTTCTTGGCATGCGATGCATTTAGTGGCTCCCAGAGTGTGAAGATTGTTTACTATACGCAAAGTAAGGCTGGTCATACCTGAATGACTATGCTGTCTATCAATTCTTCATCTTACTCAGAAAAGCAAAAATGTCAACGCTGAAGCCTAAGGATGAAGCTTGCCAGTAAAAATAAATAAATAAATAATGCCAAAAGGTCTGCTTTCAGGGAACAATGGATCACACAGCTAACTCAGCTATAAGATGTGGCAGGGTGTGTCATCTAGCCCCAAATCTGCATTTATTAAGTTAAGAGTGAATTGTATCATGATTATCTTCACCGATGTCCTTATTTCTGAGGCCAGTTTTGACAAAGAGCAATCAAGTACAGATAATCCGGATGGAGTTTCTGATACCTGTACTGGCCAAGGTATAGAACAACCCCTGGCATGTCAGAAAGTTGCTTTATTCTTTGATGTTTCCTATACTCATACGTGCATTTCTGTTTCTAAGCCAATTATTTCACAAAGACCCAGCACAGCTTGCAAACAAGCTGGCCAGAAAATACTGAAGAATGCAAAGACTTGAGGGAAATAATCTCCACAAAGAGTCAAGCAAGGCAACAACATCCAATTACATCACTGTCTGGAGACAATGCAGTGCTTTTGTAGCAAAAGAGGATTAAAGAACAAAAAGGATATGGTACCAGCTGCACCAGACTTCCAGCAAGTTGTTTTACTCATGGCCTGAAAAGCTTATGATGCTAGGGTCAAAGTTTCGTAATGGCATTCAGAGCTCAAAGAACATTTTGCCACTGGTAGCAATGCTACTGTCCCCAAGCTCCTTAAACAAACAAAAACAAAACAACAACAACAAACACCTAACAAACAAGCAAACAAAAAACACTGAAATCAGCGCTCACTCTTGGTAAAGGCCTCACTTTGGCATTTCTCCACTCTTCCGGATCGTCTAAGCAGCCTTCCCTTCTGGCTTCTAGTCTTGACTACTCTTGCAAACAGCTATATGGTAAGAAAGAGCAAAGAATTTGCAAGACCCTTCATTTCTAGAAAAAGTGAGTATTATTTGCTTTTTCCTCTACCAAGATGAGATCACAACGAGGAGGAGTTGAAGCGTAAGTCTTTACTATAACTTATGAAAAGATTCTGTATTCTGTAATACTAACTTGGGGGTGGGGAAATAACTTGAGTGAGACACACTGCAATTAATGTATTAATAATATTCTTCAGACTTATGGTTTATTAGGTGGATGGTGAATTGCATATTGCAATGGTCCCACAATTCAAAGCAAAACAAAATTTAAAAAGGGTATATGGGTGGGAGAACTCATGGCCATGCAATCTATAATACTCCAAGACTGCACACAAAGCAAAGCAGAATTCAAAGAAAATCTCAAACCTCTTCACCTGGAAATGGCATACAAAACCCCCAGGAAACTCCACTTCTAGACAGATTCAAGGTCTGATGAGGGGGACTAATTTCTAGTGGAAAAAAGCACCACTGGTTAGATTTTAAATGCTGCTTTAATTGTTCATTACCATCTTTATTGACAAGTTTAATATCTATATAATACTTAATATATGTATATAAACAGATACGCACAAATATATATACACTTTTAAAAAACTTTTTTATAAACAAAAAAACTCATGTCTTTATATAAACCAGTATATAGCTGTTCAAAATTTGGAGGAGAATGTTGTAAATGCATTATCTAATCATGTTCCTATGACACGAACCTGCTTTCTTTTGGAGGTCCCAAGAATTATGATGGACCAAGAACACAAAGGAAAGAAAAAGGATTCTTCTTCACTTCTAAATGTGGGTCTTTTTGCTGAAAATGCACACATTAGAGAAGTCTCCCCTCTTCTTCCTCTAACAAGTATAATGCTTTGGCACATATAAAGCTTCTAAGGCTTTCAACCGTATGTTATTATATGTTCACAACACTCCTGTTAAAACACACATCCTTCCTCTCCAAGATTTTTCACTTTACAGCATTGTATTCACTACCATACAAGAAGACAGACAAATATCTTTATTTTCCTTTTGACAGAAAGCAAGAGCAAACCCAAATGGCTGAGAGCTTCAGCATCACAAAAGGAAACTGGTATTTAGCATTAATTTAGATCATTCAACATCTCACTCCATAATATACATGTACACGCACACCCAGGATTAAAGTATTTCATATCAGATGTAAAAATACATTCTAATCACCTGAGGATGTTAGGCTACCATCTTAAACACAATGCCAATATACTTCTACTCTCCTCTTGCTAGTTTCAGCCTCCCCATATGAATCTCTGCAGCAGTACAACAGAATACAGGCACTCTCACCTCATCATGTTTTTCCATTCCTATTCTCTCGCCACCTTTCACTGAGCAGCATCAACTATGGCACAAGGAGTTCACCAAACAAAACTGCAAATAAACTTAGCCTGATACTGTGAGAACATACTCTTCGTTCCATTTTTGTATTACCATGCCTCCCATCTTCCCGTCTTGTTTATTTAAGGCTTGGCTGTTCCCAAACCTTTTGTTTTGGAATGTTTTAGACCAAAGACTGTTAGCACATATGACCGAATATTTATACATAAATACTTCACTGAAAATATTTAATGGTTTCATTCCTCACTAACACTGAGGATTAATGTGGTATGCAAGAGACAGAGCTGCAGCAAATCAGGATGATTCATTTTTTTCCCGGTACAAAAAAAACAGGGATCTCCTGGAAAGAGTGCAGCGGGGGGCCACAAAGATGATACGGGGCCTGGAGCATCTTTCCTATGAGGACAGGCTGAGAGACCTGGGTCTGTTCAGCCTGGAGAAGAGGAGACTGAGGGGGGATCTTATCAATGTCTATAAATATCCGAGGGGTGGGAGACAGAAGGATGTAGCTAACCTCTTCTCAGTGGTTTGTGGGGATAGGACAAGGGGCAATGGCCGCAAGATAGAACACAGCATGTTCCGCACCAACATGTGAAAGAACTTCTTCACGGAGAGAGTGACGGAGCACTACAACAGGCTGCCTAGAGAGGTTGTGGAGTCTCCTTCTCTGGAGATATTCAAGGCCCGTCTGGATGCCTACCTGGGCAGCCTGCTCTGAAGAACCTGCTTTGCAGGGGGGGTGGACCCAATGATCTTTCAAGGTCCCTTCCAACCCCTACAGTTCTGTGATTCTGTTATTATAGTTTTTTGCTGTGGTTGAAGACATAAACCAAACTACTCTTTCAAAACACACAAAACATTCATCTCATTACACCTCCCTCCCCCCAAGTTGTTTTCTTTCTACTAGGCATAAAGAACATTCTCATTTCTCATTGTCTTATGGAAGCCTGCTTTCTGCCTTCTCTGTCCATGTAAGCCCATGATACAGTAGATGCAGATGGCGCAAGCCATGAGAGGAAGCAGAAGAGCACAATCTACAGCACACAAGGCTGGGATGGGTGAGAGAAGCGGATCTATGATCTGGCACAGGCTGGCAGGCAGGCAGCATTTAAAAATATATGTAAAAGCCAAGGAACAGGAACAGAAAGTTAAATCACTACCTGGGAAGCACTGCAGTTAACTACACTAGCTATGCTTACCTGCAGACTGGGAAAGGAGTGGATAGATACTTAAGATGATGACTCTGTGCAAACGGATAGGAAGACAGACTGAAAAAATACAATTTCCAAATGCACCTTGCTTTCCAAAATACCAGCAGATTTCTATTCTGTCCTCGTCCTACAGGTGGCTGCCTGGGATTTGCCACTGCAGTTTCAGCAGCCAGTAAATCTTTGTATCTCTCAAGGCCCTGCCTCAGATAAATGGTCTAGTAGCAAGAAATACAGTATAGATATCTAAAGCTTTAAGCACCTATAATTTGATGCCTTCCATTTTATCTAAGAAAAAGGACTTCTAATTAAGTATTTTTCTCTAAATATCACCATCTGATTTTTGCTTATTTTGTAAATGCTTTTATATCCTTATTTTCCACGGCCCCACTCTATTTCCTTGACGTCCCTCAAGATTTGCTCATAGCATTTTCATCACATTTACTTTTCTTGAAATGTTCACACAGTTCCCAGGCTTTGTAATAGGACTTTATAGGCTTTAAAAGCACTCCCTCATGAAAACCATTTTCCTTTCTGTATTTTGTAACAATCTTTTGTACAAGATATCAAAATATAGCAAAAAATAAAAATTAAAATTAAAAAAAAAAAAATGAAGCTCTTTACACTAAATAAGAGAAAGGAAAAGAAAACCTCACATGCTGTTTGGACACAACTCACTGAAAATCCTGAGTTTGAATTCCACTTAATGGAAATACTGCTGCACTGATATATAAACAGTCTAGATATGAACAACAAATGAGTGTCATCCCAAAGAGGATGCGTATAATGTGAAACAAAATGATTTTACATAAATGTGATGCATAATTAGAACAGTTATCTGAAAGGTGACAACTTCCAGAGGAAACTGAAAGTATTATATTTGTGTCACAGGAAACTGCATTATAAAGATCCATCTCTGTAATTATCAGAGGAAGGAACTAATAAGTTTCTATTCCTAAATTTCTATATAGAAAGTAGTCTTTAACAGTATATTAAAATGCATTCCTGTAGACAAGTCACTGCTGCACAACCTGCTCCTAAAGAAGACCTGTGGATCAAAAAGAGTAAACTCAGAAACAGAACTACGTTTTCTAACAGATCTGCTTACAGTAGGAGGAAAAAAAAAGGCTCAAAAACAAACAAACAAACAAAAAACCTTTATACCTAGAGACTGTGAAAGAAGGTAAGAAGATTTTTTTGTTGGTGTTTTGTTTTGTTTTTATAAATTTAATACGGTCTGAGTCATACCAAGCATTTGACAGTTTTCTTCAAACCTGTATTTAGGATTCTGTGTGCATGAACATAGAATATGCCTCTGTACAGACAGCTTACAAGAAGGTGCCCAGAAAAAACTCTGAATATTTAATGAATCCCATTATGCTTACCTAACTGCACCATTAACTAGTAAACTGAGAAAATTAAATACTCAGGACATCAGTAGATATTTATAGGGACTATGAATGTCTCTGACTGTGAAGTGCAACAATTAGGGTGAAATGTGCAGTACAAAAAAAAAAAGTTCACAACAATGGCAGATAACTAAATTTGGCATTTCAATTAACAGTCTTTGATGAAGCCAACTGGCATTGGCTGTAGTCAATTATTTGATTTTTTTTTTCTTGCCAAAACAGCTCTTCAGTTGGTCAGTTCTTTTGGAAAAAAATACCTGCTGGCTATCATTTATATCTAGTGAGCATCCATCAAAAGAATATCAAGAAAATCACTGAGACAAAAATATTGATTAAAAGACAGCCATAAGAAAATGAAGCAATTATTTGGTTCCCCAGGTACATCAGTACACATCTGATTCTCTGCATATTTTTTAAGATCTGCATGACATCTGGCAAGACTTAGACAGAAGAGTAAATCTGAAATGTGATTTGGTTTCTACTTCTTAGAGAGAAAGCCTGTGTTTTAAAATCAGTTTTTTCCTACAACTCTGTAGTTGAGCTAATTTACTAATGAAACAAATGAATACTTCAGGGACATACAAAATAAAAAGAAGAAAATAAAAGGTATCTTCAGTTCAGAGTTCTGGGAATATTATTATAGATTTCATTACATTCTGTCTGGATTTTCTCGTAAAAGTTTAAATCCAAATTAAAATAAAAAATATTTTTTAAAAGACCTCATCTCCTTACATATACTTAAAAAAAATAAACAATTTTAAAAAACCTCCCATGTCTCTTCATTGGGACAAAGTGCAAGATTTATTTTATTCCTGAAATTGGAGAAAAATTGTGAGCACATAGTAATTTCCCATTTCTGGAACATATATGGATCATGCTTGATCATGCGATACCACTTCTGTTTCCCCATTGGAAAGTAACTCCTCTTACACAAATCACTGTTTGTAGATGGAAGTAATAAGCTGAACACCAGATCTTTAACTAGATTTCTGTCTGTTTCATTATAGTCATGTAAGTTAACTTTAGTCACAATTACGATTTGCAGACAAATCTAGGCTGATAACTCTACTGCCAGGAGATTTCACAACCATAAATTCAGACAATTCTTGCATGTTCACACTTCTTGTGAGTCCTCATACAAAGACTATGGAAAACAAAGAGAAATTACTGGTGTTTCTTAAGGAGTAAGACACACAGTGTCCTTCAAAAACCAGAATTACTCCAATCAGAGGTACCCTGACAACGGCCACATAGGGCTGTCCTGGGTTCCTAAGTACAGATCATCAACTACAGCTATGCCAGTTTAAAAATACCTTACTTCTGGCACAGAAGTGAGTACCACAGTTCTTCAGCTGACGAATTGGAGGCTGAAATGTCTAAGATTAACTAACAGACAAGAAACCTTAAGAAAACTAAGCACAAGAACAGAGAAGCATGCAGAAACAGTACAGAAGGCACTGTAATTACAGATATTACACATCCATTTCATAAAGAATTTGACTTACAGAAAATAAGACTAAACTAAATACAAGGCTGTCCTCAAAGCAGAAAGATTTTATGCTTGCAAGTCTACAAATAACTTTCTTAATGGCAGTGGAAGAGTGCCAGCCTGAAGCTGCACAAGTAATAAAGCTGGAACTCACCAAGCAAGGAAATGAGAAATAATAAGGCTGTCTGTACAAGAGCAGTTGGGACAATGGAAATAATAAGAGGGCTATCAAAAACAAAACCACCATGGAAAGACCTTGTAAGCCAAGGCTTACTGTTTCTTTCTTGAAGAAATTCTAAATACTCTAAGTATAACCTGCACTTCATGAGTTAGCATTCTTAAATTCCTACTGTCAGTTTCAGATAGGCAATAAAGCCCTGCATTTGCTAAGAGCAAACCTAAAAAGTTTCCTCACATCATGAAGAAGTAAGACAGCTTGAAGAGAAATCTTAGAGAAACATGTAAGGGAGCATTTATAAACCTCAGGATGAACCCTAAAGTTCATTATATCTTATGTACTTGCAGTAAGCCGTCAAGAAAGATCCAGAAGCTACAACACCGGCTTCTGTGCACATAAACATAATACATATCTGCAGTAGAGCAAGGCAAAACCGTCACAGAGGACATTATCATTTCAAACACAAAGCACAGGCATCAGTTGACCTCACCTGATCCCTACCCCAATGCTGACCTTCCTCACCTTCAGTTATCACCGTCTCCTTCCCTCCATGCTGCTGCTGCTACCAGAGGACCAGGGAAAGTCATGTATTCCCAGGTACGTTTTGGTGGCACATCATTAGTGCAGTCTGTACATGTGCTCATACCTTCAGAAGGTATTATGAAGGAATTAACATAACTTGCAAATCAAAGCCAGAATTGTCTCCCTCATGTTTTCAAGACCAGCTCATTGCCAATAGTTTGCCTCTCCATGGCTGGGCCAGATCCTGAGCTACAGGAGGAGTTCAATGGAGGTAAAGGTTCAGCAAGGAAAAGGGAAAAATCCCCTGCGACATCGCCGCTCACTCACAAGGCCATTGTTCTCTCCAAAGGACTTTGGCTGGCAGAGATTCAACTCCCTTGCCATGTGATGAAAGCCCTAGTAGATGTCACGTGGCCAAGCCGGGGCTGTGCACAGCTTCAGCTTGGCCACCCACACCTTCCCTCTCATACTCACATTTTCCATTTCCGAGATCAGCTTGTCCCAAGGAGCACAACCGTTTCAGGTCAGGAAGACACTCATGGCTGTTTTGCAAAGACACAACAACACCTAAGGCCCTTGGGAAAGAAAGCAACAGCAAAAGATCCCAATGCTAAGTCCCATCAAGGTCACTTCAAGCTGATCTCTTATCCAACATGTAACAGTGATACGTGAAACCCATATTCAGTGCTGCAATGAAGGGGATTAGCCACATAGACCAGAAGCTTGCTTTTGACCAGAGGATATTTTGATCCTTAGATCCTTTTTTTTTTTTTTTTTTTTAAGATCATGCGGGTGGATCTCCCCTGTGTAGTACTTTGTGGTCCAGAAGAATCTCTGTGATCAGGCATTATTACAGCAATTTGTAGTACTGCTCCAGGATTTACTTTGGGGGCCAGCAATAAAAATCTCCTACAGCATTTTACATCCATAGTGGAAGGCTATTCCCATTCACATTAAAAAATATTTTGATTCTTCCATTGACTACATCTCTAATGTATTGAAACCATCACAGAAGAGTGCACTGCAGGTCACTTATGTCCCAATACTAATGGATTTTCCAACTTCTGTGTCAAGAACTTCCCTTTTCCCCCACCTAAAAGCTCAGCTCTTCTCTAGTGCATTATTGAGTGAGCTTACAAATGGCATCTACAAACAATTTTGGATGTTTGGAGGAGTTTTGCTTTCTCTTCATGATGGCGAGTGAATGTTCATTCCCTTTTGAAAATTAAATAAATAAATAAATAAATAAATAAATAAAAAACAACCACCACACTTTTTTTTGGGGGGGAGGTGAGGGGTTGTTGTTGTTTTGTTTTGCAGTTCCTCAAACTTCACAGCTAATGCAGCTAGGCTATAATCCAAAAGGCTGCTTTCTGTTTACAGTTATTTAGCAGATAATATCTCTTCAGATATTATAGATGGCCTGCAATTCACTGTATAGCAGCATCACCAGGAATAGGGGTGAGAGGGCAAGGACAGTCAGAGAACTTGTTAAAATTTGAGTCAACTGCAGAGTAAACACACGTTTCTGATACATCAGTAGCTTTCTCTTTCCTTTGCCCCTCTCAGCCCAGCTGCAGGCAATGGTTCTCACACGAAATACCAGCAGAGCAAAAGGAGAAAGATAAACTAAAAGGTAATTTTATTTGTATGGCACATTTCCGATTAATTCATTCTGATAGAAGCATAAATGAAGCACTTTCCTCCCACTCACACAGCTATGTCTGAAGACAGAAAGGAAACGGGAAGGTTCTGATGTCGAGAGAGACCTATCTTGTGTTGAAACCATTAACAACAGCTCACAGAGACATTCAATTTGCACACACACAAAACTGTCCTACTGGTCCTGGATATAGGACATTCTTCCTGTGGAGATTCTTACAAAAACATGTACAGAAAAGCTCATATGTTCAACCAACAAACATGAGTTCTTTATATATCAAAAAGAAGAAAATAAAAGAGAAAAGCCAAAATAAATACTCTAACAAGCAAATAAGAAGGTACTGCATTTTCACTTTCCTTCACTTTAAAGTGTATGAGTTTTTTTGGAGATTTATCTGTTAAGGTTGAACTTCTGGGAATAAAATGCCTACATGCTATAGTTCTTGGAGACAAAATCACAGAAAACTGAGACCTCTCAGGTCCTACTGGAAATACATGTATTGGCAGCTTCTAGCATGGAGATTTCCAATAGAGTCCACATTAGGTAGGAAGTGAGGTAAAAAAAAGCATATCAATTTTAATGAAAGTTACCCATGCTAACCATTATCGTTTAACAGCAGTGTTCTCAGTGTACACAGTTTCTCCTTTTCACAATATAGACCCATCTTCTACCAATGGATAAAACATACAGTTAGGACACTGTTATCATCAGTTAAATGGTCAAAAGAGATATATTGCTGCAAACCTGGGTATCTGTATGTGATCTTGTCTCCATTCTCTCACCCACATCTGTCTGCTAAGACTAACAGAAACCCAGAAGAGAAGCACCCCTTGTGTGTTATTTACAACTCCTGTATTCTCAAGTTATTGCATTAAAGCATCTAAGGGCACTTATAATGGTGCCAGATCCAAATGAAAAGAACTGCTAAATTTTGAAACTATCAGTTTCTAAGGAAACAAACAAACAAAAAAAAAAACACGAGTTTGGTGTGATACTTTGCAGAAATCATTTTTTGTGCAGAAAGAATGAGAATAAGAGAGGGCTAAGACTTACTTCCAATTTTTAATGTAAGAAAAATACAGAGAAAAGCACAATATGAAAATAAATGGAGTTGCAGAGTGTAGAGAGAAAATGTCCATTAAACAGCTTAACATTTCAAAATCATCATTATACAGTTTAGTTGCAAGCAGTAACAAGATTAACTTTTATCTAAACTCAAAATGAACACTAAATCCACTGGGTGCCCTCTGAATGTTCAAAAAAAAAAAAAAAAAAACGCAAACAAACCCTACTCTGTGCCACCTGGAAGCCTCTTCCAATGGATGAAACAAAGCTGATTAGGCTTTACCAAGACATTACTTCCTCCCAGTGACCACGTGCTTGTACTTACTGGCAAGTCTTGCTATGCAGGTGGCAAAAGCCCAGCGGCTACCAGGAGTGCTTAGCAAGCAAACATCACGCCAGAAGCCTTTACTTCACCAGTAATACAGGTTCCAGCCCACTGCTAGTTAAAAAAAATGGTTTAATAATGGTTCCTAACAGGTTATCCCTTTCATCAGGGGCCTGTTGCATTACCATGACCATACAATTCTTCAAAATTTCAGCTTCTTTCCATTCAGCAGGTGCACAGCATGCACATACAGCATAAACAGCTTATTATGCTTTTATTAGTGCTTTTATTACATAAATAATGATGCATAAATAAAGACATCAGTGGAAATTAACATGTCTCTGAATAAAATACACAGGTTTTAAAAGCATTGCTTGTATTTTAAATAGAGATACCATGCCCAGTCATTTTGTCATTCTCAGGCTTATTGCCATTATCTAAAGAGATACCAAATATCTTGGGAACATTGTTCTAATGATGAAATAGTCATTCCCCTGACAAATACATTGGAAGAAATAAGCAGTTCCACTCACCCCCAAAAAATTGTCATGAGTCCAGATCAAGTTGTCCAAATACCTTCATCTTAATTTTCACAAAAATCAAAGCATGGTTCAATAAAACCCCACAACAAAGAAAGTCCAACTTCACTGCCCCATCCAAAACCCACCGGGTGGCCATTTATCAAATCTCCACTCCAAGCAGGATAGGGAACAGATGTGAATTTGGGGATCCCAAATGAGTACGCTGGACACTGCACCATACTGTATGTGGAGGTAAGACTCAGTTGAAGTTGTTTCATCAGCATGAAGCATCCAAAATATTCAGACAGGGGGTGGGAGGGATTCAGTCCGGCCTTTAATCTGAACAAAATCAGATTGTTCGCCTCACCTGCTAGAACAAAAGCGCTGTTGCACAGATCTTACTACATAAAGGAAAGCAGACCAAATTACTAGTGTTTACTAATCTAATTCTTTTGTTATGTCTTTCTTTTTTTAATACTGGATAGTACTTTCCATTTATAAAGTGAGACCAGATCAAAAATATGTTAAGCAACTTTCTGTGAACTGTTTCACGCAATATAACTATACTGTGATATTTTGAGTCATTAGAGAGGTGTTCCTGTTACTGATGAGAGGCCACCTACTGATGTGAAGATGATCCACAATGCCTTTGGAACTAAACCACAAATTGGACTCTGAGAAAGGACAAAAAGAGGGAGAGAAATCAGACTAGACTGCAAATTCACTACAACAAATCATAAGCAACTGATTTTTTGCTATGAATTAGCAAACAAGCCGTTTTTTTTTAAGTGTTTGTTATTGTAAAAAAAAAAGATGGAGGAGCTGTAGTTCTAATAAGCTTTGTGGAATGATAAGTCACTGTAGGTCAGAGTTTGAAATGTAAAATAGCCACCCAGAGATCACATTGTTTTCAGTAAGCCTAAGGTGATCTTGCTACAGTACTTACATTTGATGAAATAATAAACCAGAAGATTAAGTCCAATCACTGAACTACACGAAAAAATCCCATCACAATATCTTTGTTTCATTCTCCGAAGACGCTCTACCCCACAATTGCTTTGTATTACTCCATAGAGCTTTGCACATTAGGAGCAAGTTTGCCAAGCAACTTGGTCCCTACAGACCACAATTCACACCTTGCCACTACCACTGACTACCCTAAAGAGGTTCAAGCTATCATTAGGACCACAAAGGAATGATAACTCACCCCTGTTTACCTCAGACCAATACTGTTATTAATTATGCTTTGTTCCGTAAACTCCTTGATGATGCAACCATGAACAGTGATTTATAAGTTAAGGCAGGTCATCTTAAGAGGGTATCTAAGGCCTTGTTAAAAGGCATAACCGATTTGCCTCATAAAACCGTAAACCATTTGATTAATATAATTTCAAATAGTACTGGGTAATATTAATTGAAGAAAAGGCTACTGAATTACTACAATACAGCATGACTATGTACTTGCAAATAAGGTATGTCAAGCTGAAAGCAGTAAGTCTAATTTATGACAATTATTCATGCACTGACTACCTCAGGACAGTTTTACAGCAGTCCTTCTGCAGGACATGCTGTAGGCAAGAAACTCCAATGGCTTTGCAAAATAATAACTATTTGCAGAATCAAATGTTCATTGTCAAATAGTTGACACAGGAAAAGAAAACCACACAAACAAGAAAAAACAAGCACCAGCAGAAATCAACCACACACTGTCAGGGACCAAGAGCGTATAGGCCAGTTAGCAAACTTGGCTCTCAGTTTAAAATTGAAATCATAAACAACTCCATGCCTACCAGATACAAATCAAGCTTCAGAAACAAAAATATGAAGAAATACTATTTTGATCAAGGAACTACCCTTGTAAAATGAACACAGTGCAATGGGACACAAACACACATGCAAAAAAACATACATGCTACTTCAACAAAGCCAGGCACAAGCAGGCTTTCATCCTGTTCCCTTCCACATTTGTTCTCTTCCCCGTTGCAAATGCCCAAAGAATAAAAAGAGTTAATTGAGAAATAAAGGATTTTTTAAAAGCAGCTATCACACAAAACAAGGTATCAAGTGTAGCTTCATGACAGTGGAAAATGATTTGGAGATAACCAAGAACTACATTTCTCAGCTTAAAAGCCTAAAGAATCAAGTCTTACGCTTCATTTATACTCAGCTCCTGATAGCAAGAAGTTACTTCTTACAAATAAGTATTTGATTAGTTATCCCTTTCTTTTGGCTGAACTCTGGAGGAGAGCTGAGAGGGTTAAAGTAGAAGTCACGTGAAAGACTGAGCTTGTGCATAAATGCTGCTTCACTACAGATGGTATTCATTTACCATGAATATTCAGCTTTGCAACTTCAAATAGATGGTAAAACACAAGGTTTCTGCATGAAGCACTTTATTTTTCCAAACAGAAACAAACACAAAGCCCTTCAAAGTCATCAGGCTTCCTTCGCTCCCTGGACAAGGTTAAGCAGAGACCTGACAGCTCTGAAGCTCAGAGGGGGAGAGCAGCTCTTCGCTCCATCTAACGGTGAAAGCGAATAAGCATCCCCATAAGGTTTATTTACCTTGTAAGGTCACCCCAGGGCAACCTGTGCACGTTGTTTTATATTGCTTGGGATGTGTGTTGATAACATACAGCACAGGTACACACAGCTACAGAGGAAGCAGTTGAAGGCACGTTCCTGGAGAAGGCCGCTCACGGAGGGATGTCTGGTAACCGAAACTGTCACCAGCTCCCGAAAAAGGAGCTAGGGCTTCTTCCCATGTCTGTCTGCCTTCTTCCCAAGCCTCCAGACACCGTGCGTGGTGCTTGGCCACCAGTGCTGAACCTCCTGCCAGAGAAAGCTGATGTGATGTGAGCAGGTGAGCTGGGGCAGGGCCAGCATCCTCCTGCCATGACCCAGTATGTGCCAACAGCATGGCCCTCTCCCAGGCCAGCTCATCCTTGTGTCCCCTGCACGCATGTGAGTCTGCCATAAAAAAAAAAAAAAAAAAAAAAAAGAAAACAGGTGGGGAAGAGGAGATGACACAGCTGCCCTTTACCCCTCATCCACTATTTAAGGTTTTGATAAGCAAATGTTGTTACACTTACCAAAGGTCCACTGTGTTTTTCTAGTTAAGGACTGTCAATGACCTCTTATTCCCTGGGGCTTCTAAATGCTCTTAAGTGGGAAAAGTACAATCCAACTAAAAATGTTATGCTATGAAAGGGCTAAGAGAACATTTTTGGAGGATTTCTGAACATAACCATTCATGGTTTAAAGGAGTCCCAAGGCATCATCCCACTCTGGCCCTTGCTACATCTAATGGCTCCCAGCAAGAGATTCCCACAAGAACACAGCAACCATGCCTAAATCTAAAACAGATTTAGACAAACCAAACATAGTATGATTTGTCCTCATGCAACAGGTGCTACGCTAAGCAACAGGGGAATGAAGCAATGCCATTTTGTTCTCTGCCATGCAATCTGACTGGGGAGCGGATGGCACTTGGAGGACATATACAGCTCCATGGCCACAGCTGAAGACGGAGAAGTGTTCACACAAACATACCTTGGTGCAATCTTTATGATGACTGTGCTCACATTTCCTTCACATTCTTGAACAGAAAAAAAAAATACATATATTTTATCCTCTTAAGAAATGAATGAATTTGGGAGTACTAAATCTTGGTGTGAAAATGGATTTTTTGGACACTGATTGGTAAAGGAAAAAAACTCAGAAGGTTGTTCTGAGTACTCAACTTACTTTAAACAAGATCAATTTTCATAAAACATGGAGCACTCATTCTTTCTCAAGCATCAGAACCTCACATAAGCTAGTGTATCGGGCTTGGGTGGCAAGGGTTTGCTAACAGGGTGGGTCTGCAAGGGTGGCCTCTGTGAGCAGAGCCCAGCAGCTGCCCCATGTCAGACCAGAGCCAGCTCCAGCCAGCTCCAAAAGGGACCTGCTGCTGGCCAGAGCCAAGCCAGGGAGCGATGCTGGGTGGGCATCTGTGAGAGCAGACTGAAGAAGGGAAAAAAACCTGCTGTGTGACAGCAGCTGGGAGAGAGGAGTGAGTAAATGTGAGGGAACCAGCCCTCCAGCCCCCAGAGCAAGTGCAGCAGGAGGTGCTCCACGCAGCAGCAGCAGTTCCCCTGCGGGCTGTGGAGAGGCCCCTGGTGGAGCAGGCTGTCCCCCTGCAGCCCATGGGTCCCACACGGAGCAGATCTCCACGCTGCAGCCCATGGGTGGAGGAGCCCCCGGTGGAGCAGGTGGATGTGGCCTGGAGGAGGCTGCGGCCCATGGAGAGCCCCCGCAGGAGCAGGCCCCGGGCCGGAGCTGCAGCCCGTGGAGAGGAGCCCACGCAGGAGCAGGGGGGCTGGGGGGGATCTCCACTAGCCTATTTGGAAACCTTATTTGAGAAGGGTAGGGGATGGGGGGATTTCAGTAGATGTAATCAGTAGAAAAAAAAATACCAAAACGAAGCAGAGATCTTCTGACACAATACAAGGCACAGAGTTTTACCCAACATAACCTCCTTCAAAACCAATAATGCAGCATAAGTTAATTCAAGTATCTCCTAAAGATAATTGCACCTGTATATCAAGACAGCCTGATCACTCCGCAGGTAAAGTTTACTCTTTCATATGCCCTACACCATCTGCCAGCATTATGATCTTCTAATCTTCTGGCAATTAATATCTAAATTCCATCTAATTTTGTAAAATTCTTAATAATATTATTAAAAATACTTGAAGTATTACATCAGCTCAGCAAATTGCTTGTATCTTCACTTCTATGAAATTGTACATATATACATTTATGTAGATGTATATATGTATGTTCACTGCCCCATTTCTGATACACATTACAATATCCATAGGCTTTTAAAGCAACATCTGCAAATACTACCTTGAGGAAAGCAAAAGCCATAAAACCTTACCTGAAAATGTATTATCCTGCTCATATGTTATGCAAGTTTATAGAAGGAAAACAAAATCATGCTTCACTGCACTATTTAGGAAGATACATGAAATAATAACACAAAAATTGTCACAGGAGCCCTATGTTATCTTTAATAAAAACATTAGTGATTTGCCATTTATAGAGCTCTCTTCTGTCTGTGAATGTATTCATCCTCTTCACAGAAAATACCTCCTCTTACCCCTCCAATGTTGAATTTAAGACATTTAACATGAAAAAGCATGATTTTTTTTTTCATGCTCTCACACTATGGAAGAGAGTCATTTGCACTGATTTTATCTACATTTCCTAAAAAAAATAATCCTAAAATGAAGTTTAGCACAGAAAAGAATTGGACTCTGCATTTACAAATATTTTCCTACTCCTATCTCCTGTGGTTATGCCCTAGTACTGGTTAGTGGTGGAGGAGACTACAAATTAGTCATTGGTAACATTCTCTTATGTAATTAAAGCATCTAGCTTATTTTACACTCAGGGAACAAAAAAAAAAAAAAAAAAAAAAAAAAAAAAAAAAAAAAAAAAGCCTGCCTTGCAGAATTCCTTATACTGGCTTTTTCCATGTGTTTGGTATTACTCCCAAGAGGTATAGAGGTGTTTTTGTTGGTTTTTTGTTTGTTTGTTTTTCTATTATGTTCTGTAAATTCACTACTCATTTAGAAACTGACAGCAAATAATCAGGCACACAAGCCCAACTAGGTATGAGAACTTTTGGAACTGTGCTCTTAACTCTACAGAAACAAAGCTACTCAGAAGTATCAGATGTACATATTCAGTATCTTGAAATCTGTTTGAAAAGCTGAAGAAAATACATTAGATACAAATATCTGTTATGAAACAGGAGCCAAGACAGAAAGCTAATTATACACAAGAAAAAGATCCTCCATTCTCACACCATAATGTAAGTATCAGGAACAAATAGTCCACATTCAGAGGCCAAGCATTTCAGGATTTATTGACAGATAGCTACACTAAATTTCTTCTGATAGTAATTACTTACTAGGTCTCACAATGCCTATAATGTATTGGTCCAAAGGAGAGCAATTCTGTTGACTATAGGAACACATTAAATTGCCTATTTATTTATTATTAAGGCGTCTGGTGCTATTCATATAAAAAAAGAATGAATGCATTCAGAAGTGAGGCGATGCATTTCCTTAACTCACAAAGCACTTCACAGTTTAATGGGCAGCCAGTTGGCATGAGAGCATTACTGAAGTCAAAGAATTCATGCAGAGGAAACACATCTTGCCCAAGAGCAGGTAGTGCTTACCATTCAAAATCCTAGCCATGTCAAAGACAACACCTAATTTGATAATGCCAAGCTTTGGAAGTGCAGCTCTCAAATCTATTATTTGCCTACACTTCCCAAATAAATTATTTACCATATAATGGAGTTAAGTTTACAGTCGGTAGAATCAAGATGTGAACAAAACTTAGGTTTTACAAAGGAAAGCAGTAAAAAGTGAAAAACATCCTCATCACTGTAAAATATTCAAAGTATTGACACTGAGTACAAGGAAGATGTTAAGTTTTGATGCTGACTAAAAATTATCATAATTGAAAAATACTGACAGTTTTGCAATTTGAAGTAAAGATTCAGTTTCCCTCGTCAAAGAGGCAAATCCTTTATACAGCTCTGGTGTTGAGGTAAAACATATTTGGCTAAATCTCAGCTGTGCCCTCATTCAAAATCCAGCCTTCCCTTCAAGCATTCTCTAGCTCATCTGTAATGTACTTGCTGAAGTATTCCTTTACTGCTGCCTTCAGTAGTAAAGGCTTCGTCTAGTAAACAAGCTTTCCAAGGTCATCTTGTGTTTTTATTACCCTCACAGCATTAGGTATATCTGAATTAATATTAGCTTACTAACTCCTCATTTTTTTACATTGCCTCTCTTGTCTAGCCTTCTCTTGGGTACGTTAGCTCTCTCAGACTTCCAGTAATTGAACTTTTATTCATTTATTAAGGGGCTGAGTTTTATTCATTGCTGCAAATATTTACTTAAGAGTTCCATTGCATAAAAAAAGTGATGTTCGATTATTTTCATTTATCTTCCTCCCCACTTACCACATTCACTATATTCTCATGCATGTCTATGAAACATACTCCCTTTTAGTCTCATTTTTATTTACCTGTTCTTGACACTTAAACAGTACTTAAATTGACATCTGTGTTAAAGAAGAATTCCGTTAAATAGCAAAATTCTTTCAAATTTTCTCATTAAAAAATTTTAGCTGATTGTTTCCCAGTTTTCATGTTGAGATCTTTTTCTTGCTTGCATCTTTAAAACATATGAAAAAAGGGTATAAGGAATAGAAGTGTAACAGTATTCGCTCTTAACTGTGACATATGCACATGCATTTTTAGTGAGTTTCATGATCCTGAATGAACAGAATTAACAAAATCTGAGGGTTTGTAACTCAGTATAAGAACAAGTAAAAGAATCCATAATGGAGGAAGCATACCATCCAAATCATGGCATTACACAGTATCAAAACAAATGTCTCCTAAATACACATTTACTAGTGATAGCATATGTAATATAAATTATTTATTTATTTATTTTAAATCATACATTAATCCTCAAATTATAACTGCTCATCCAATTTGTCACTTAATAGCAGTATACTAAGTCTATTTTATTAGATGACATCACCTAAAATGTGTAGTTCCTTGTTCCATTCTTGGATAAGCAGCCAACTTTAACCTGTTTTTGCAGAATGTTATCTTAACGTTGTAATCCAGTGTTTCAGTTATAATAGTGATATGTTTTTTAAAACAGCTATCTACTTAGCTCACTTTCCAATTCCCAAAGCACATTTCTTTCAATTGTGTTCATCATCCTCTATTCTGTTTGCAAGAAAGGGGAAAGGAGAAAGCAAGGAAGTTATGCAGAGAGAAAAATTGGTAACACAGAAGTTCTACATTTGGCTTCAGGAAGATTTAAACTATGGATGTGCAATTTAAAACATATCACAAATAGGATGTTGGGACAGCCCATTCCCAGACCCCACCACACACCATTCAGAGGATGGAACCATGAACCACAAGTCGAGATAAACCTGCTATCAACTTTGTGAGATCTGAGACGACCGCAAACGAGCCAGGGGTAACACTTGGTCTCTCCGAGAAGCAAAACTGCCCAGACTGCCCAGTCATCCTCTCAACAGGGGTCAACATCCCAAAGGAGCAAATGCCTACTACACAAAGAGCCAGTTTATAAAAGCACTTAGGTTGCTCATCTCTGTTTTATATGAATTCATCCTCAGCACTGCAGTAGGTAAGCATAGGCACACTCCTTTTCCTCCTGGCTGACGAGTGATAACTTCTTAAAACAACATTAACCCAAGAGAGTTTGAATTATCTATTTTAATTAATTTTTAACCAACCTTACAAAAATCTAAAACCAAGACAAAAAGAATTTGAACGGGTCATTTCAAATGCCTTCCTTACATTAATAAAATTAAATCAGCTTCTACTTGGCATATGGCTGCTACGCTGCACCTCTGCCACACTCACAAACATGGCCTGTGCTCTCCTTTCTAAGCAGGACAGCAAAAGACATCAACACCCAGACTACAGAAGCCATACAGGAGATACAGCTTCTTTCTGATAAATGATTTCTGAAAGACTTAACACGGTGTTAGAGGTTGTTCTGACTCACTGACCCAAAGTGTACAAAGAGATTTGCAGCAAATAACATTTTCTTTCCTCTAATAATCTCTCCCACACACAAATACGTACGTAATCCAAAAGTCAGTCTGGGTTCTCTCCTCCTGTATCACCACTCCAACCCAGAAAGCCAAAACATGGCCTTGCTGCATCTGTACAACCCCGTTGGCCCTCGTGGCAGCGCAGCAGCACAACTGGCTTTGTCGGTCGAACCCCAATCGAACTTTGCAAGTGGAGGAAACACTCACACGCCCTTCAGGTGTCCAGACAAGATGTGCTCAGGTTGCAGGCACAGAATACAGCAGAGTGTTGAGAGGAGTCACCGAATCCACATCCAGATTATCTGCTTTGGTATATCACTTAAAACTATCTTAGAATCACATTCCCTGCTTTATCTTTTGCTGTTATCAGTTTTAAAATTATATTCCCTAATTCTGTCTTACTAGATGAGATTTCTAGAACTCTTCCAATTAAATTTCCCTTGAACATAATTGAACATGTGCTATTAGCAGGAAAGAAGTTTGTCAGGCTATAAAGAACAGCCAGAGCTGACATACCAGCCCCAATTTAGTACTTTCCCAAAAGGCTTTTACTAATAAACTTTAAATCATTACATTGTCTCACCATACACATATACATATCTCCTTCCAAAAGCTATCTCACAAACTCACCGCACTGCCTCTAAGATGAAAACATTCCCTCACTGACTGCCGAGTCATTTAGACAGCCTTCACGACATTTACGTCACGCCTCCATTACCCCTCTGGATCTAGAAAAAATATAAATATTATGCTCAGAGCCTGAGCTTTGGAAATATGCTTATTTCCAGTATTGTAACTACCTGAGAAATAAGATTCTAAACACTGTTGTTTAAACACAACTCTAAAGCCAGCGTGTATAAATAAATGGCTACCAGAGTTTTCTGCTGAAGTTTATGAGCGATATCTCGTTGCATCTACCAGACTCTTCCCTCCCTGCTTCAAAATGTTTTTCATCCTCCAAATATTAGAGATACTGATAGCACAGAAGCATGGAGAGGAGAAAAAAAAAAAAAAAAAAAAAAAAAAAAGGAAAGAAAAAAGAAACCCACAACCCTATAGCATAATAAATCAAAAGAAACTACTTTGTGAAGAACAAGTCAAGAAACTATCTCTGGAAGAGGAAAAATATATTACAGCTATGACAGAAAATACATTTGCAGAGGTAGTATGCCTTTGCAGCTTATATGCATGGCAGGGTACTGTGTATCACTGCTATTTTTGTAAAGCACATAGGCTCACATGGAGTATCTTCTTACGGCATAACCAGCAGCATGACTGATGAAACCACTGTCCTGAACTGGCATACATACAAGGGCCAAGTGACAGAAATATCCATACATGCTGGGGGGTGGAGGGAGAACCCAGCCCCCTTCACTCTTCTGAGACAATAGTGAAGCTTTCCTCTATTTCCTTGGGTTTTTCAGAGTACTTATAATGACCCAAATACACCTATTCAGAGCCCACATCCAGCAGCAAAGCTGCAGCTGGATCCTGAGGTGAAGTCCTTCACATAAATCAAATGCTACATTCGGTAACGTTTCAGTACCATTAATAGTAGGGCCAACTGAAAAAGTATAAACGAAAGGAGAAGTAGGGAGCCAAATGTTCCATGTGGCTTTCATCTTTACACTAACGTTCTCTTGGGCCATCTGATTCTTAATATTCATGTGCTGCCACACGTTGATAATGCATTGCTTTACACCAAATGTTAAGGAAGAGGATGAGAGAATACAAACAACTGTTTGCAAGAGAATACAAACAACTGCAGGTACAAACTGATGGCATCCCAAAGTCTGGTATGGCCAAAGTTGGGGGGGGAGGAAAAGGAAAAAAAAAAAAAAAAAGAGATTTGCAGCTAACCAAATGAAGTGTGTTTGTCTATTCAACCTGTCTCCTGTGGACAGAAACATTCAAGGCCAGTGGCACGACTTCTGTACCTAAAACAGTAGGCTTGTTGCAGTAGTCTGCATCAATCCAAGAGAAGCACATTAGCTACACCTACTGCTAAAGCAATTAGTAGAGTAGTTAATGTCAACAAGTAAACTGTAAAACACGTAAAAAAAAGAAATTTGAGAAACAACAGAAGAGTAGGAAGGCCTCATATATTTTAAATTCATTGCTTTTTCTTTATAAATATAGGAAGAAAACATTTTTCCAAAACAATACAGAACTAGAAAATTGATGGCAGACTGAAAAAGTAGCAATTATGAGATTTTAAAAAGTGTACCAATAACAAATGTATAGCAATTGATGTAAATAGAAAACTAAGTAGTAAAAACAACCCACAACACTTTATTAACTGCTTTTTAAAAATGCATCAGAAGGTGCTCTAACTTTAATACAATGCTTTATGTTAAGAGTGATGATTATCTGTAGTGACATAGAAAGAAAAAAAAAATAACCCTACAGATCTAAAGGGTGTTGCTACTCACATCTGGTGTTAAAAAAGGCATGACCACCATAAAAAGGGAAAATGCTTTTATGAGGAATTGTTGAAAAACTATAGTAAATCAGAACTGTAACAGCAAACCTTAAGCCATGTAGTAGTCAAAAGACATAAATTAAACCTGGCTGTTTAATAAACATATTGCATGTTCAATGAATAAACTATCAGCGAATTCTGCATGCTGAAGATTTGTTTGTTCTCCCTTTGACTCTGAGGCTTGCATTTCTGATTGCTGCTTTCCAGCTGCAGAGGAAGGAACAGAAGGCATCCTCCCTCCTGCTTTCCCTCCTCCACCTGCCCACTAACACCAGAACAGTCTCCACATAAGGACCATGTGCGTCTGAATCCGCTTGTGCTGAAGGAGGAGCTGAACCCTGATGCACCAATTTGTAGGCTGCCACGCAAATATGGGAAAACACCCTTAATACATTTTTAAAATGCATTAAAAGGCACAACCAGTGTACCTACCCTCAACAGGAGGGCTCTGATAACTGGCCACCAAGCTGTGTCCCCAGTCTGTAGATGTACTTGGAGCCCAGCTGTCCTCCCCCTATCTCCTGCAGAGGGTGAGAGACGAATGCATCCCTGGCATCATGCTTCTTACCAGTGGCTCCCCCAGAGCACACAGGAACCCCAGACTGCCCTCTTCAAGGGCTGCCGCAAGGTTTTGTCCTGAATCAGCCTGCCAAGTTCAACTTTTGTGGGGCTGCAACGCCCAGTTAGGCACGGACACCGAGTTACAGACTGCACCAAGAACGCTGCTCTCGGGGCAATTACCAACACAACCCAGTTTGCTCATCTGCACTTCACAGGATCATACAATACCCCAAACTGGAAGGGACCCAGAGGATCAACAAGTCCAACTCACTCACAGACATTCACCCTGCAACCATGAGAGGACTAACAGTGTAGCTTTCAGCACAGAGGGGAAGGCAAACGTTTCTCTCCATCTCGCAACAGTATTTAATGAAAGTCTTATTAGTATTCAGAAAAATAATACAACGTATTAAATAATTAAATATAGAAACAATGCTAGATATATATACTACTTAGAGTTTTCAGATACACAGGCTCCATGTATATAGGCCCAGCCACATAAAGTATGGGCCCCATGGAATTCAATGGAAATTTTGCTCTAAGCATCAGTGGAATGAAGACTTTGTAATTAATCTTGAAAGACAGCAGTTGTAGATGTTAGACTACTTAATTCTTAAATAATTATTTACATGAGTAAACAAAAACATGACTGCCAGCACTAAAACTGATGTATTTATATGGGAAATAGAGTGATAAAATTATGTGAATATAATACAAAAATCTGAAAAGCGTGTTGATGCAATATGCCTGGGATTTTGGAAGACAAATGATTTGTCCACTCATTATTTTGATTAAAAAATCCAAATCATTTACAAAAATACAAATAATTTTTAAAAGCCTTTATTTAGCATAAAATCATAACTAAGTAGGATACACTGAGGACAGTTCTGGACCTTTGCTATTTAACAGTTTACCAGTGAGCTAGAGGAAAAACAAGTGCTGCTGATAAAATCCACAGCTAGCACATGGACGGGGGAAATGGTAAACAGGAAGAGGATAAGCCACTGATAGACTTATCTGGATCAAGCATTTGAAGGACATCAATGCAGACAAAGATAATGAAAAGTTAAGAACAAATACAAGGGAATTTTATGTAAGGGTTGGAATTAGAGTGAACTACAGACATATAGTGCATAATTAGATGGGCATGAAACCATGAAGATTAACTTTATTTAGGATGTGCCTAGACAGAATGAGCGTTAAAAACAGAGATCAGAGTATGCCTCTGTTTGGCACCAGTAGGACAGTTGTGTGCCCCTACCAACATCCATAATTACAAATGTTAAAATGGGAAAAACAATAAAGGAAAAAAAAACACACAACAAAAACCTTCAAGAATTATTCAGGCTAACGACAACATCTCTTACTACCAAGTCAGAACATTACATTTATTTACTGTAGCAAGGAGGAAGTTATTGAGCCGCTCAGTTCCTGTCTGTAAGTATGTACCTATGGGAACAAAGGCTTCAAAACAAACTCTTCAATAGAGCAGCCAAAGGTCAAACAGGACCTAATAGCTGGAAGTTGAAGTTGGATAAATTCAGAACAGAAAAGAATTGAGGACTCTTTTTTTGTTCTTAAAGCAAGGATATTTAGCTCTTGCAATGATCAAAGGCTAGTTTTGTTAAGCAACTTCAGATGGTTTTCTTAAATATGCCTTCTAATACATGCAATAGTGCAGGGAGGTATTCTGAACACTTTATACATGTCAGATGAGACTATTACGAAGTTCCTCTTTCCTTATTATCAAACAACACAGGGATAAGGCAGCCTCCAGTTCAAACCACACACAAAAAAAAAATCTGTACTTAAGAAAGTATACTAGAAACAGGAGATGAGATATGCAAGAGCCACCATCTTTCCCAAGTATTGAGGCATCTAATAGTCATAAAAATTATGGTGAACTGCATCTAGTGTATGAGGAAGATGACCAAACATATCTATAGCAACAGCCATCAGATGATGCAACCCCACAGTAGGTCTCCAATCACAATTACTGATATTATTAAAACTAAACTAAAAACATATGGATCATCATGCTTGTTACCAACAGGGATGTGCTGCACATAAACAAATCAAACCAGATAATAAGATAATATCTGTACATAAAGTTTGGAAGTAAAAATTGTTTGATCAGAGAGAACTTCTGTTTGGAAAATACCTGAGAAATCTCCAGCAATTAGCAGTTAAAAATGTCACTAGAAATCACAAAAATAGGTCATCATCACTTTTTACATACAAACATTGCTGCATCCAACATCCCAGGTACCTTCTTGGTGTCTCATTACAACAGTTAAACACTAACTAGCTGCAGAATTGGGAGTCATAGCGTGGCTTATATTAGCAAACAGAACCCCAATTAGTAGCAACCTATAAATAAATGAATAAATTTTAAACAAACAAAAAATGCTGTTGAGCACTGAACCTATCAGATGCCCTCATATTTCACTAAATTTGCATGAAAGGCTTCATGAAAACCAAAGATGCATTATGGAAGGCAAGCTTTCTCAGCTGTTATTTTCTTTCTAAAGAGAAAGCATGGAATGGGGTTGGAGGTTTTGCTTTCAATAGTTTGTTTAGTATGGACTGCAATGTGCTTTTTAAGTAAATAAGCTCAAAAAAATGACTTCCATTGTGAAAGTACACTTCTATGTCAGGTGCAGACCCAATCATATTAAATGTTTTCACCAAGCATCTGTCAATAAACAGAAAAAAAAAAAAAAAAAAAAAAAGAGAAAGTTTGTCTGGCAAGGTTAGCATTCAGTTAATGACATGGTTTTTTTCAAGCAAAATTTATTTCAGCAAACACCAAGTTTATGCCTGGAGATAAACAATTGTAAGCTATTCTGTAGAACTCTACACATTCTGAAGAGAAACATCTCCAAAAAACTCCCAGTGAGCAAGTAGGTGAATGTGAGCCCCTGGACACAGAAATGAAGAGGCACAGGACAATCCTTAGATAAATCAACAGGAAAATAGTGGTACAGTGTCAATTTTAGTATGTTGCAATGCACCAGGAAGACCGATGTTAACACCGTATGTGCAGTTTTCTGTTAAACATTTTCATAAAAACACAACCAAAACAATTCATGGAGGTACAGTAATAACAGAGGGCTGGAGAAAACGCCTTACAGCAAGAGGCGAAGAGCCGTATGATTAGTTTAGAAATGGAGAATTGAAAGGTGACTTCATTAGAGTATAAACATCTCACTAAGAATGAAGTACTGCAGCTCTGTAGCAGGAACCAGAGGCAATGCCTGGAAACTGAAGCCAGACAAATTTGTATTAGAGCATAATTATATTTTTCAGCAATGAGGATCATTAACTACTAATGAAGTCAGACCGAAATGTGGCTGCTTCCTCCTTCCACATTTCTAAACAAAGACCAAAACTTCTAGAAGATGATCCTTGTGCTAAGTGCTAGGTGAATACAGGGGTAGCTGAATGAAGTTAAAAAGAGCTTATAAGATCCAGCATCTAACCTAGGTAATACAATGTCTGCAAGATTTGAAACTGCTAGCTTATGTGAATCAGTGCTAATATAAATCTGCAGTAATAAACCACATAGGGTCACACAGCTCTGTAACAAATTGATAAACCATTTTCAGCAAGACACCCAGCCTTTCTAGATGGGACCAAGGGATCTCCATCTCATGACAACAGCATATTCCACTGGTATTAACTCATTTAATGTAATAAAAAGCTTTATTTTATTTCACTATTTCAACTTTTTATGTGCATCTTAAAATCCATATTTAACCTTTTTCGGTACTTCTGTTACTTAGTAGCTGTGATAAATTTCATCTAGACGTTAGTATAGCATTACTGAAAATTAGCACTGCATCGAAACTAACAAAATTCAGTGAATGCTTATTAATGTAATACTTCAAAATGTTACCACTTGCTGGCAAAGCTCATTAAGGTTAGAAATAACTATTTTGATAAAAAGCGAAACATTGATTACATAATTTGCACTCATTTTGTCACTTCTGTCCTTTTCATTTTATCATTTTCTCTTCTGCTGCGTAGCTGTTTGACACTGCTGACTCACAGGCAGCAAGTATATTCCCAGACTGAATGTAAATGCATCTTGTGCCCCTAAATTGGCATTTTCCAGATATTCATCTCATTCTTAACAGCACCTGTACTCCATGGGTATATCTGAAAAGAGATTAAGTGAAGAAGCAGAACTGGCCTCCAAAACTGGATTGTTTTTTGATTGCTTCGTAGGAAACTGTTCCATTAGGTAAACAGCTATTCCTGCAGCATACAGAAGCAGGAACAGCACAAAAATGATCCCAATCTGGAGACCCTAAGTACCATAATACAGACCTGGGATGGTGGGGGCTTATCAGCTTGCACAAATCTATTCTAAACAAACAACTGGTAAATTCAGGGTGGCATACATCAATACTAAATTCGGATGTAGAGAGAGCACGCATCCTAATAGAACACAAGTCTTAATTAAAAGGGAAAAAAAGAGAAGGGAAAAAAAAAAAGCATTCAAGGAGACCTGGAGAGGTCAATGAAACCCCAGCCACTTAAAAATTATTTTTCCTTTTTCTTTCTGATTTCCTTTTTTTTCCTCTTAACATCTAACCCAAATTCTTTGAGCTACGGTTTCAGCTCCTTGAACAGGAAGCAGAATATTGCCTCTTTGCAACAATCTTTTGCATATTTGAAAACTTATTTCTCCTATCAGTAAACAAGCATGATTCATTCAAACTTCTTTAAAGGTCACTTGTTTTACATCTCATTATCTGCTTCCTTCTCTGAAACCAACTGGTCTGCATCCTTCTTGAATCCCAGCACCAAGGCAGTGTATAGGGCAGAAACATTACCAGGTTTTCATGAGCAGACTGCACTTAACTGGGATAAGATAAGTGCCAGGACAAGAGGCACTGGGCACAAACTGGAGCACAGAAGCTCCCTCTGAGCATCAGGCTGCACTTCTGTGCTGTGTGGGTGACGGAGCGCTGGCACAGGCTGCCCGGAGAGACTGTGGGGTCTCCTCCTTGGAGGCCTTCAAAAGCCGCCTGGACATGGGCCTGGGCAGCCTGCTCTGGGTGTCCCTGTTTGGGCAGGTGGCTGGATCAGAGGATGCCCAGTGGTCCCATCCGATCTCAGCCATTCTGGGATGCTTTGAGTAATCCTCACACACCCAGAACAAAATCAGAATTTGAAAAAGCAATGAAAGAAAAGGAACGTACTATGGGAGACATACCAAATATCTAGGTAAATATCAGACATACCAAATTTCTAGGTAAAAAGTAATCCTGTTCCCAACTACATGCATTTTTTATACCAATATTTCAGTCTAATTTCGTTTTACCTCTTTATAAATTTGAATTTATTTCTACAGCATGGTAAACAAAAACGGGGATTGTGATTCTACCTGAGGCTTCTAGCACAACCAACAAACTACACCAAAGAGAATGAATCTATAAATACATTACAAAAATTAAAAAAGGGGACATCACAAAATCCTCTAGGTTGGCAAAGACTTTCAAGGTCATCTAGTCCAACCATCAGTCTGACCTTCCCAGTCCCATCACTACACCATGTCCCTCAGTGCCACGTCCACACGTCTCCCCAGGGATGGGGACTCCACCACTGCCCTGGGCAGCCCGCTCCAGCACCCATGTCAGCTGCGGAGCTGGGCTGAGTGAATGAAGCCACAGTGGGTGAAAGCATTGCTGAGGGCCCACAGCAAACCCAGAACGGGATCCAGCAGCCCGGGGCCTCGCGGGGAGACTTGCAGTAGGTGAAGTACAGTCAGCATCAGCCTGGGCTTGTGAACAGGTCTGACACCCCCCAGCAGCTGCAGGTTGAAAATTAGATCTGATAGAGGGTTATGGTTTCTTAGAGTCCTTGGCTGAAAATGCTGCCACCTGTGGAGAGGGCCAAAGAAGTAGCATGCAAGTAAATATTCTGGTATTTTTCTAGTAGTGTAGCAAAGAACAAAAGAATTTAACACTCAGAAATGGCTGAAGCAAGTCTTAACTAACAGACAGACTGCAGTTTGAAATAAATCAGCATAGAATTAATACATCAATGCTCTACCTGATGTCTTCCACCTGTTCGGGTCTTGCTATCCTTGGCTCCTGACCTCAGCAGCTGTACTCCAGTACTAATGGCTTCAAAATTGCCTGGGCAACGTTTCTCCAACTGAGGGTTAAACTGCCTTTGCTTTGCCACTGGTGAGGATGGGGAGACACAGCGGTGTGGGACTTTAAGCAGCAGAACTGCTTTCAAACAGTTGCCGATGTAATCGTGGAAAGAAGTTTGTCTCCCATGGCATTTCTGAATTGTGAACTTCTGATTGTGCATCAGTACTGAAAATCTGAAAGAGCAATTTAGCAGCACTGTTTTGCCATCAAATCCCGGGCTGTGGTCACGCAAGCCCCTGCCATACTGAAGTCAAGGGATTTTTTCCATGCATATCTCTGGTGCAGAATCAGAGCTCGTCTCAGCAAGAGTTAGTTATTCCAATGCTTCAAGACATTTGCAGGCAATTTCCTTGTTCTCAGTCCTTCAGACCTACTTACACACACAAGAAAAATCAAATAAATCAGGCTTACTTAATCTCCATCAATTTTGTCAACACTACATTGTTGGACCTGAAAGCCTTTAACTAACAAAACAGGGAAACACACATGAAAAAGGCACCACATCTCACCCATCCTGACATGCTAAAGCACCTTTAAACACTCAGTTAAATATATATCCTAATACACTGCAGCTGAATACTTGGTCAGTCTTAAGATATATTTAATGAATATATGATAAAATGTCATTCATAAGCAAATAGTGATACAGATGGTTCACATTTTTTTTCACAAAATCTTTTATACATCAGTCAGAATGTGGATTACACACACACAAAAAAAAAAGATGGATTGGCACAGAAGAGAAGAGGCAATTTGGCCGCTTCTCAGCGAACACAGATTAAAGCACAAAAGCTCTAGTGCATACAAGAAAAGATGAATAACCCAAAAAGGTCACAGAACAGCCTCTGAGATGTGTGGATACTTATGTAATAAAAGATAAAACCTGCTTCTATAAGCAGTGAATAAAGCATAGTAATTATAGCTTTCAACTGCAAAAGCATTTTAAACATGCACAACAGCATGGAAATCATTGTATGTGCTGCAATATTTCTCCAACAGGCAAGGTCTTTTAATCCGGAGAGAGGAAGCACAGTGATTGTCACAATTAAGTACAGCTACCAACTGAACACAAAGCCAAATGCCTTCACTAAGTTCTGCTCTATACATGATGCTACCAGTAACTTTTGTATGGATTTATATTTCCACAGAATTATGTGCTACTTTACATTGCAAAAGATTAGGCATAATAAATCACTGTAGTCCTACTGCTAATAATATGGTACTCATGCTAGAAATGCAGATTCCTTAAAAAGAAGGAATCAGCTGTACAGCTCAACAGGATTTTTCTGGCATAGTTATTCATACACTGGGAAATGCTAATTTTACATTATTCCCCTTCCTGAATCTGAGATATCCATGGAAACAAAAAGTGGAATTGCACTGGAATTGCAGTAAAATAACCTTTTTCTGTCAGCCACACCACCATGGCTGGGCCACCACCTGGCTATATTCAATTATGTGCTTCTAAAAAAGGAACAAAAAAACAAGCAGAAAGGGGGCCATGGAGCTCTTCTCAGGTTTACCAGAGTCTGTGTTTTACTCCAGATTTGCATTATACATAAATTGAAACAACAGATTTCTCTCCATCCTTATCATATTCCTTCTTCCAATTCTGCCTGAAGCCTTTTTTTTTTTTTTTTAGAAGCAAGAAGTATTTCTGTGCTTTTCATACTCCTCCTCTCCTCCTCCTTCCCAGTAAGTACTTCAGCATTTCACTACACAAAAGTTAAGTTTCTAAACTTTTAATTCTAAGGTAACAGTTTTGTTAAGCAAGCTAACTAGTCTCCTTCATCTGAACCAGCATGGATGTCCTGCTGAAAATGTGATTAAATTAGCAGCCTTCTCAAAACAAACAAAAAAGTTGGTAGGGAAGAATCCCACTTATAGCCCCCCTTCTGGAGAGGTCTGCAGCTCTATTCTTGCCTGACTGCAAACCAAGGCAACTGTCACACCCTTACCTGCCATCCATGCATTCCCTATGCCCGGAGAGCCACCAAGCATGCTCCACCTTGGGCTGCAGCAGCCGAGCAGGATTCCACCTACAGTTGCTTCTCCTCCTGACCAGGAGCTGAATGGCACCAGAACTGAGCATGCGGTGCTACCACGTTGGCTTGCTGGCATGCAGAGATGAGATGAAATGGAAGAGGCAGACAACACATAGCTAGCAGCATGGAAGTGTTACAGATAACTGCTGAGGAGAAAGGTTGGGATAGAGAACACCAGAACTAGCAGAAGCTAGAAATAAAGTCAGGAGGAGCCCAGAGCCAAAAGATACAGTCATGACCAGCTGTGAAGTCTACCAGAATCCTGCCTTTACTGCATTCAGTCATTGGTATGGAAGGTAACAGCCAACTGCTGAAATTTTGGATCTTATGATTCAATGTATGGTACCCATAATAGATAACATGCTTAACAACATCAACCAACCAAAACAAGGAATACATATAGTCATATTTACAATCATAGGGCAGTAGCCTGTGTATACTTTGTATAACTGAAGAGATACAAAAATAGGAAATGCTACCATTTCCTATGGACAGATTAAAAAAAAAAAAAAAAAAAGTAATCAAGGTCCACAGAATTAAGCAGAACTACTATAAAGCATCTCCCAAATCACTGAAGCCAAAGAGTCAACAGACAACAGCTACAGTCTTTGTCCTTTGCGGATGCCGAATTGAGGCTTTGATTGTTTGCTTTTACAAAAATGCTAAGCAGTTGCTACTACTACAGAGGTAGCAGCATGCTGACCAAATACAGGTAAGACAGCCAAACACTGGCACAAAGTCAGGTCTGGCACAAAGAAGGATTTGGGTATTTCTCTAAGACAACAGAATATAATTGTTTTGTTTTGTTTTTTTTTTTTAAAAAAAAAAAAGCAGACCAGATTTGAAGAAAAATGGTTGTCCTCATTATTGGAGAGGGCTACAAAAACATCCAGTATTGTGAAAAAATTCAGGTCTACATGTTCCACTTTGCACATGGAAGACCTAGATGTTCTACCCGCTATTTCATACCTCAATTGCCCTTCTGTAAATAGAAATAAAAAGCCTGCCTAATCTTAGAGCAGCAGTGTAAAAGAAATTCATGATATTTTTAAGCATGCAGATACTGTGATATGAATGCCACGGAGCAACTGTGAAAACAAGCAATTCCGTATGCACTGCAGAGTACAGGCATCAGGCAGGTAATCTGAAACAGAGATGGCACAGGCAAAATGAAATCCTGAGCAGCTGATCATTGTCAGAGCAGCATCCCACCTGCACACATACAAATACCAGAGTGCCAAGAAAAATGAAGTGCGTGCAAGTAAAGACAAAGTTATTCTGCCAACATTTTGCTCTGTGTCGCGATTTGCCAGTTTTGACATAACATATGTAGAAAGTGTTCAGTCCTCATTCAGAATAATTCAAGAGGCAGAAAGTATTTCTAATAATTAGGGAAAAAAAGGAAAATCTTACCATATAACACTTCCAGGTTTCCCCACAAAGTTGTGTTTTTGTTTTTTTTTCCTTATTGAAAAACACGTTTCTTTAAATAAATAAATAGGACCTCAAACATAAGGATTGTAAAACTGAAGATATGACAACAATAATGCAATGAAATTAACTTATGAAAAGAAATGCTAGATACTTTATACTGTCTGGACTTCAAGGCTTTTTGCCATATACTTCCTGTCATTGGATAAAATAATAAGCTAGTGTTTCATGATATACTAGCATTTTGTATCAGTGTTAGTTGCTTGCATTAGATAGAAATGCTGCTGATGTTACTAGACAAATTTTGTTTTGCAGAAATGGTTTGTCAATGGTTGTCTTACTGCATGTGTTCATTTCTACCTAGGCTTGGTTAATGCAGCCAAAACTGTACTCTGGCAGTGACTGTCAACCAGGTTATTAGATCTCGTATCACTTCAGGTTTTCTGTTAAGTTTTTCCAATGCTAATGTGACACCATATTTTTTATTGTAAAACTAAGCCTACCACTTTAAGATGCTTATGTGATTTACATGAACTTCAGCAATAAGCAAACAAAATAAGATTATTTCATTGACTAATTTTAATTGTGAGCCAGCAAACAAATTTTAAAACTGATAAACTCAAAGTGACGAATTAAGTATTGTGTGATGGAGCCAAAATATCACAGGCTTTCTCCTGAAATTCCTAATTATTTCTCTAATTGCCAATATCAGTGTAAGAAAAATACAGAGGAAAATTACAATGGAAAACACAAAATTATTTTTATCAAAATGTACACACCTCAATAAACTGCCTATCTTAAACTTCCACTGAAGTATGTTGGATTTCAAAATACAGTCTCTGAAAGGTGGTGTCATTCAGAATTTAGTGAGCCTACATTTCACAAATGTATTTTCTAAAGAATTTATATTTATAATATATATTTAAAATAACAATAACACCCCCATTTTCCAATACTGATCTTTGCTAATTTTATGAATAGTGGTTAAATTACCAACATTATAATATAAGCATTTGACAACTATCAAACATATAGATTCTCCTATAAAACAAGAAGGGAGTAACAAAAATGTGTGACAAATTTTTCTCTCCCACATGTGAAAACAAGTGTTTTGGACACATTTCTTATAAATACATCAGGCAGCTGAGAGAAATTTTTGTTGGACTTTGAGAGTGAACACATGGCATGAGAGCATCAGGACAACCCAAGGAAGACGCTGCAGGCTCATAGAGCAGAGCTGCATTTTGTGGCAAAGCAGCTCTCAAGCGAAAGCTCCCAAGAAGCACTGAACTGCCTCATAAAATACTTCAGTTTATAGGAACATCTACATTCAAACTAAATTAGGAAGAGAGATGGCAGCAGGCTGAGGGAGGAGATCCCTCCCTTATATTCATTCCTGATAAGATAACTGGCATGCTGGGTCCAGTTCTCTGCTCCTCAATATGAGATAAACATAGAAATACCAGAGTCAGTCCAGCAAAAGGCAACAAGAATTATTAAGGGCACCTGACATGTGAAGAGAGGCTGAGAGAGCTGGGACTGTTACACCTGGAGAAGAAAAGGCTCAGGGGGATCCTATCCACCTGTATAAGTACCTGATGGGGGGAGTAAAGGCAACAAAGCCAGGCCGTGCTCAGTGGTGCCCAGAGACGACAAAAGGTGATGGGCACAAGTTGAAATATGGGAAACTTCATTTGAACTAAGGAAATGTTTTCTTACAACAAGGGTGGGAGACTGCCCAGAGGAGCTGTGGAGTCTCTGCCTTCAGAGATGTTCAAAACCCGGCCGGCCACAGCCCGGGGCAGTTGTAGGCGGCCCTGCTCTGAGAAAGCGGCTGGGCCTGGTTGACCCCCAGGAGTGCCCCCCAGCCTCCCCCACCCTGCAGGTCTGTGTTCAGATGAAACTACTGTCCTGCTTGATGTCCAGTAAGAAAGGAAGTGTAGCATATATACAGATGTCAGCAAGCACAACTGTTAATTAGTCTCCAACTGAATACCACATTCAGCCAGCACAACTGAAAGAGTTAGAGCCATTGCTTCTAAACTGTTGGATTGACTCCAACCCCTTCAAGGTCCCTTTGGTCTCTGATGAGGTGACAGTTTATTAAAAAGCCAATTCCTGCATTAAAAGGAAATGTTAAATGAGGCAAGGGGAGCCATCTTGGCCTCAAAACTGAGGAACAGGTTGATTTTTATCTCATTCTCTTTGTTGCTCATTTCATCCCTGTTCCTTCTCTCCCCAACATGCATTTATTTCTCTCATTTCTTCTGCATGCTGTTTAATCTTCTGCATCCATCTGGAATAACCCTCCCCTGTCACCACTGTATACTGAATCATTAGCAAGTGACATGCTTGAAGTAATAATTTAAGGGCTATTGCCACAACGTGCTCCCTGCTTCCTGCTCAACTGTTTCACGCTAATTTCTATTTTTTGCTCCAAAAAAAACAAAAGACAACTTCTTCCACAACTGTAATAAGATCTCCACTGCACAGCCATAATTAGTCTTTTTTTCAGGGGTTGCCAACATTTCTTTTTAAAGTGGTCTTAAAAGTGTGTACAAACAAGCACAGCTCACCAGTACTCTGCTTCTGAGGCGAGACCTTGTGAGAATGGTTTGTAAAAGCTGCAGCAATTTAACATAACCTATTGCAGTTCAGGTGATTTATAGCCGTTTCTTTTAAAAAGCTGCTACCAGCGAGTAGAAGCAGGACACGAACAGGTGTATTCTTTCCTAAGGGTAAGTGATTTCATTTTTCTTCCCACTGGTCACTTTCCTCTATCTCCTCATCATTTCCACTTGCTTTGCTATTTCCTCCTCAGCTATCCTATGAATTCATTCTTAACCTCCAATTTCTACCTGCTTGTAACTGATCTTACAACTACATATATTCAGGATTAAAAAAGACACTGAGTTGTGTGTTGAATACTAATCCATATAAACCACAGGACTTCCTGCATGCATTAAATTAATAACACTCCTGTTGTCTTCAGAAGCTTCCCGGCCTTTTTTCAGAATGCAAAACTATTTTTCTAGTCAGAGTCTGAATCATTTTAAACTAAGTGTTATTAATCTGCAAAATAAGATTGAGAAGCAAAGAATGGATGTCTACAGCACATACTCTAGTTCCAACTCAGAGATGGAGAGAAGGCAGAATGCAAATTGTCAGCACATAAGCTTGGCTATTCTTGTGTAAGGATGAGAACAGAAGTAAGCCAGCCCTGCAGACTCTCAGCAAACTCATTTTATTAAAATAACAAGTGCTGCCCTACTGGCCTAGAGCAGGACTGCAGACAAGTGTTCATCTTCAAGCTGTGCCACCTGAGAAGGATCCAACTCATTCCCTTCCTACAAATCCTGCCAGATCGCTCTCTGCGCGAGATCTACAAAATCTTACCACATCTTCCTGCATCCTGACTCTCTACGCCATCCCTCCAGTCTGCTGCTGTACTACAGTAGTTAAATAAAAAAGACCTACTTTGCAAATGGCGTAAAACAACCCAGATATTTTTGACCTACAGAGGACCAAGGAAAACAGCACTCAAGCAACTCCAGCTCTGATTATAAGGCTCCAACAACTTTGGGCAGTTTGGTGCCACCAGCGCCTTCTTCAGCTGCAACTGGAATACAGTGTCCAGCACTCACTTAACAGCTGTGTGTTAACATGCTCTAGGGAGACACCACCCTCTTAAACCACCTGTTTCATCAAGCATACAGTAGGATATAAAAGCAGCAACTCTAGCTTTAGAAAAATCACAGAACTTGCCATTTAAGAAGAGGAGGTGACCAACAGGGGCCATCAAAACAAACGGATACAAGGTTGCTGGCAGACTAATAGGTAAGGGGAAAAAAAATCAAGACAGGAAAGGGCACAAAGACATTGCTCTGATATTGTAGTGCATGCCTTTTTACCTCTTCAGAAAATATGTTCCCAGCTTACAGTCTATTCAGTTTGTATAACCCCTTCAAATCAAGGTATCCAAGGAGAGACAATGAAATTCACAGAATTTCCTCATATACCCAGAGTTGCAAAAATACCTGTATTATCCACACAACCTACTCCTCACAGCATCCCCACTTGGATGCCTTAAAAACAAGAGGACTGGCAACTCTTTTCTCTCTCAAACTGCTGGAATGAAGAGGCAAGAAGACTACAGAAGAGTGTACGATGAAGATCTAATACCTCTGTTATGCATCATTCTGACCTTTTAGCTTCAGAAACACCAGGATTGTTCTGAGATACCTCAAGAATCACTTCTGAGTTGCAATTGCACTGAAACCTGATGGGAACCAAAGCTCCCTTTAAAACTTGCAGACAATCATTTATCCTTTCCAGTCCAAACAACCCCAACAGCTATAAATTCTCATTAAAAAAATAAGAAACAAAAGATTTATTACCTATGGTTACTCATTAGTTAGTACTTCGAAGGTACCATCATGTTGTACAAACCTAAAAGCTATCTTCCAGATCATCTAAGACAAAGCACAATACAGAGCATAAGCACAGCCAGCATGGCAATAATCTTATTTATAACATATTTCATTTACTTGCTAAAGGATGTGAAATTAACCCATGTCACCACTATTTGTTGCCATCAGCACAGCACTACCTTGTTATAGGGATGATCAAATGTGTCCTGACATGTGAACCTCAAAACGCTTGTAGGACTAGGTCCCTGGGGCACAGGAATCCCGAGGGAGGAGTGGCCCATCACACTTCCTTGAGCCACTGATGCATCACTTGGCAGCTCCCCATAGACTTTTCATAGCCTCAGTCCCCTTCAAGGAAAAAGGGAGGAAAAAAATGAAAACAGTTTCACATTTATGCTGCAACCACCTCCTCCTTACTATTAAACAGAGCAGCCCAAGTAGACAGGAAGAGGAGACGATCACACTGTGGGAGTGCAGGTTTTATAGAACACAGCTCATGTAAATATTCCACAGTCCTGGAAGCTTCTGAGAGTCATAGTCAGCAAGCTACATGAAAAGACAATAATTCTATCATTCCTAATTTAATGGTAGCTCTCTTTTATATCACACAACATCGGCAGGGACTGCAGTACTGTGGAGTTGTTTGTGTGCTCTTTTCCTTACTTATGCACTAAAGCATACCTTCTCCAAATATAGCATTGTGCAGCTGAAGAAAAATGTGTCTCAGGAAAAGGGACATCCTTAAGTCATTCCCAGCCTGGCATCATTCCTTGATGTAAATCGTGTCCGTTTGGGGTGTTAACTTTCAGCAGACCTGCGAGAGGCAACCTTTCTGCAGCATGCCTTCTACTAAAGGGGACCACTAACAGCAAAACACATCAACACATCTTCCCTAAAAATTAAAGGGAGAACAAAAATAGTCTTAGAGCTTTCTAAACTGATTTCAAAGAGCCTTCAGCTGAGTAGCTTCAAAATGACAGTTCTGCTTTTGTCTCCTGGATTAGCTTGTTAACTCTACGAGCATAACATTGGAAATGGCACATCTAAGGTAATAAAGCAAATAGCTGCAGACATCAAATTTGGAGCTCTACCCCAACAATAAACAGAAGAAAAAAAAAAAAGAAAAAAAAAAACAACGTAAGAGAATATGTTTGCAGCTTTGCTTTTTTAATTAATCTTCTCAAAATACTATTCAGCTGTATCGTTCTCCTTGAATAACCTAATGCAGCCAAAATTAAAAATTCAGAAGATGACTATACTCTTGAAACATCTACTAATTTGAGCAGAAAGCAGTTTGTTTATCTGTCAACAGGTCTTTGCAACCAAAATACCAATTGCCTACGTCAAGGAGATCAATTTGTAAAGTTTAATCAACACCTCATCAGTGCCCTTGCATGTTTGTCATTAGTGACTAGTTTCAATACTAGCTGTGCTTGTTTCACAATGTTTGTGTGCCATCATGAGAAAATACATAATCTGTAAAAGTACAAATACTACACACACACATATATATAGACACATAGAAATTAGCAACCCTACAAATCAGCACTCTCATAAAAAAAAGTCTTTACAGATATGTTACAGGACCTACAATAAGATCCAACAGCTTTACTTAATCAATTGCATTTGAGTAAGCTCTAGCAAGAATAGAACTCTCACATATCCAATAGATTTGGTCTGCACAATGACATGTAAATCATTCTGGATTCAGGGCAAACACTGCCAAACATACAAACCAAACACACTGGACTTAACTGGCTTGCTAAGCTTGTTATTTGAAGTTGATGTATATGCTTGGTTTTGTTTTAAAAGGCCTCCTGCCAAGCACAGCTTTTGCTACTCTGTTCACCTCCTCCATTGACACCACGCTCATTTCCCCTCTCTTCTATCCAACACTAGGCTCATTATTTCCTACTCTTTATGCACATACTTCTAACAGAATAAGGTGCTCTGACTTAACATGTTTGACCTCAGTATTTCCACGGTTCCAGATCAGTCCTAAGGATAGAAATGTCTAACCTTAGAAAAAGGTCTTCATTTGTGCTCCCTCTTCTGGCTTAACGGGCATACAACACAACCACATTACAATGATGCAGAGACTACCCAAACACTGCAGCCACAAAGCTGTTTTCAGCTTTTCCCCACAAAAAAATAATAATTAAAAAAAAAAAAAAAAAAAAAAGAATCAAAGTAGAGCCATAAAGAAAGTTATTCCAACCTACAAGTTATGCCTGACTGTGGTAGAGCACACTACAGAAAGGAAAAAAAAAAAAAAAAAAAAAAAAAAGAATCAGTAACCATGAAAGTGATTTATCTTATTTCACTGCTCAACACAAAAGACCAAGTACTCAGCTTCCAAGGACAGAACAAAAATAGCTTCCAGTTTATTTTTTAACCCCATCCTAATGTTAATTTTAGCTCTGTAAAGCTGTCATATGTAATAGAACAAACATCACGGGAAAAAAGGCAGTACCATTAAAGAGTCATATCTGGATGTGTCTGGCATAAGGGACATTCATTTTCAAGATTAGAACACATTTTAACAATTTTTTTATATTAATTTTCATAAGAAAAACAGTGACTCACTGGGGGGGGGGGGTATTTTTTTGTTTTAATCTGTATTGACTTTGGCATCAAAGAACAAGAGGAAAAGGAAGGGGGAAAGAAGCCAACTACACAGTAGCTTACTTTTCCAGTGTAATATACTGCAGTGGAGGTCTATTTTAAGGAAAATCATAGTTGCCAATAGTGTAGCCTTCTTAAGTCATTTTGGTGGAAGCTGTCAAAACAATATTTTGACAGCTCTGTTCTTTGGAGTCTTGCTGGAGTTGGAACATTTTATCTGGCTTTGTTTTACAACAAAACAGAAACTGGTGACCATCCTCTAATAAAAGTACTTTGTGAAATAACATCTCTGGGTGGGAGAAAAAAAAATAAAAAAAAAAAAGAGCAAATGAAATAACCAATGGTCTTCTCTGAAATGTAGGGAACGTACACTACAAAGTGTGACTAGACCAGAGATGAAGGATGAGGAATGGAGTGAGGAACAGAATTTAGGCACCTTTGTCCAAGAGAATGACTTAGGAATTGTTAATGGAAGCAGGCAGCGTTGGAGGGAAGCTGCAGAAAGGCACAGATGCTGGGAGCTCTAGCAAGGGGGTGCCCTAGGCCACAGTCCACTCCCAGGACTGCCTACGTGACTGTTTTACAAGGTGAGAGGATAAAAGCTGCTGTTAAACCCAGGAAAAGAGACTGGAAACAGAGGACTCCCTTTCCCAGGCAGGTGTCCCCACTTAATTAGGGCTACTTAACAGTCAGACATCATATTGTTTACAGCTCCATTTTCACTCCTGTATTTGCACTCAGATTCTTTCTCCCTGGAACATCCTAATGCCTGGTACTCAGGAGCAACAGATGTTGGCTCAGACCTCCAGCCTTAAGAGGGGATATAAAATGTGCAAACGCCAAAGAAGGGCAGAAATTCTGGAACACCATTGTTCCTGATAATGCTTTCTACTAGCTACTGCCAAACTCTTTCCCAGATCTGCTCATCAGGGACATCTGGTATTCTGCATTAGCCAACGCAAACTGGTCTGGAACACTTAATAACCTCAGGAACGCCATGTAAATTCTCATACTTAAAGATGTTTTCTATGATTCTTGGGAAGCTTAAGAGCTCACCAATATTTTAGAAGATCTCATATGTCATGGCAGTTGGGCTATCCAGTTGATCAAATCTTATTTGACATATAGCTGAGTTATTCAGCCATTTTACTTTCTGAAGAGATTTGTTCAAAAGTAAACAATTCTGCACGGCCTGTAGACAGCTCCAGAAACGGTGCTTATAAGCTGATAAGGATGTCAAGTTAACATATGTGAAACCAGCTAACAGCAGCTCATTTTTTCATGCCAAATAGCAAATGTAGGGACGTTCCAGAGTATGTGGCTTACCTGTTGCCCCTCTGTGTTTTTTGAATTCTTCTGCTGTTCTTGTAGATAAACAGATATTTAGACTCCCCCCAAACCCGAAAAATCCCGGAGAAATCTAAACACAAGCCATCGTAAATGCCATTTACCAGTAAACACTTATCAGCCAGCCAACGGCACATCTTCCAGATTCTCAACACTTGATGTAACTGTATTATCCTCTCTGAGTGGAAAAAAAGGTGATAAAGTTCAATTTTTGTTTTTACTAATATATACAGGCCACAAGAGTCTGTAAAACTTTTTAAGTTACAGCTTCTATTAAGAATTAAGTGTTATGCCCTGCAGCCTGTGGAAAATGGATGAGATGATGCTTCTCCCAACGAGGCATATGAAGGCTGTAAGGTTTATATTTACTGTGCAGTAATACTTTCATGTCCAAATAGAATAACTACCAACAATGCAAGAGTTTTAAAGATTTTCCTCATGACTCCTAATCTACACATTCATACTACATCCAATCATAGCTGAAATTTATAATAGACTGACTGACCTTTCAACCTTTGTTGCCTAATTTAATCAGAAGTTGAATTAAGTGCCTCAAAAATGTATAATCTAATACACGGTATTGCAGATCAGACTCTAAACTTCCAGAAAAATCTGACTCTTGATGGTACTTCAGTCTTGCAAAGAGCACAACTACTGAAAGGGAGTTCATTTTTGTGGAATACACTGCCATATAAAGCTTCTTTCTCCTTTAAGACTTTTTTTTTTTTTTTTAATTTAAGTGCTTTGGAGGTTCAAAGTTTTTGATGACAAAGGAGTAAATTAAAAGGCCCTATTCTACCTCGCTGGAAAATTTAGTTTAGTGCATCTCTAAGAAAGTCCCCTTCTTTTTATCAATTCCCAAGTATCAGAATTCACCACCATGTGGAAGCTTTTCCTTTCCTCCTTGTTATTCTGTAACTCTTCTTTAAAAATGGTACCTGAAACTAAGCAAAACATTCCAGGTAAGAGTGGATCTCCCCCTGGATGTTGTAATATATTCCCTACACATAGGGAACAGAAAAAAGTAATTCTGAAAAAATACTGCCAAGTCTACTCCTTACGCAGTGGTTGAAGAGAACACTGCATTTTTAGATATTGCATTGAATGCTGACAGGTTTTTCCATATTCAGCAAAATACAAGTTGTTTTTTCTGCAGACGGTAAAGAAGCTATAAGCCAGCAACATGCATCAACAGTTTAAAGTATTCCTTCCAAATTACTAACAGACATCACACAGCAGAAGCATTCCTCCAGCTTTCTGACCCGCTTAAGACGAAACCAGAAGAAAAAAAAAAAGGGGGGGGGGGGGGGGGGGGGGCTGAAAAAAAAAGAAAAAAGCAATCGACAATGTTTATGCAATTCCCATCCAAGGGAGCAGACTCTTGGCTAAATCCAGAAACAAGCTGAGCAGACTGCAGGTGATCCACTCTTCTGTCACTACGAAGTGCCACTGCAATCAATCAGAATCACTACAGGGACACAGGACGGAGGAAAGTGGACAGTTTTAAAACCAAGAGGCAAAAAGTACTTTTTAGTTTTAGTGTGTATTAGTATTTTTAATTATGCACTAGAAAAGTGTGTTTTAAGATAATTCCACATGGGGATAATATGTCCTTTAGAAAAATCTTTAATAAGATCCAATACCTAACCATTGTAATTGAATGCCAAAGGTGGCCTTAGTTTTCAAAACTAGCTTGTGATTTGGTGTTATCATTCAAGAGTCTGCATGCATGTGTTTATAGATAATCCGATGACAAGCACACAGTTCTTTCTAAAAGGAAAATAATAAAAAAAAAGTCTTCCATTGTTTTTTTTTTCTTCCTTGTAAGCAGAAAATTACAAGAATGCACAACTAGGTATTCAGAACTAGTTGCTTCCTTTGGAAGAACAATTCCAATTATTTACCAAGTTGAAAAGATCTGATCTCAAAAAGCAAACCCAAAAAGGGTCAGTCCTGGGTCACTGCATAAGCAAGGTTTCCTTTCAGTTGACCACCATCATCATCACTGTCAGTATTTGTGTTTTCTGTATGTGCTGATAAATGTCAAAACACGTCAAGTCACCATACACCAAACCTTACCACAGAGATGAAGTAGCATGTTTTGTGCTACTGTGAAACCATTACCATCACTTAAGAAAGTCTAACTCGAGAACGAAAAGATCACTGCCTCTCAAGTGGCTTACATTTTAAAGCGTTTTTGCTATATGTTTTATAGGAAGTATACAATAAGCCAAGCGAGCATACATGTGCATTGGTACATTTACACACCATTGCAATCTCACACTCAACTCCACTGTTGTTATTAACACTCATTATTCAGCAAATTATTCAAATCAGTGGCTGGACTGAGCTTGCCAATTTGGAGAGCAGATCATGTCATCTGCAAATGTAATGCAAATTTTACATCCCAGATGAAGAGTCTGCCAAGGCTGAGAACGGGCACATTCAGCAGCACTCCATCAGCACGGGGGAATTACGCAGCAGGCTTCCGTCCCTCAACCAACCTGGCAGCAAGTGCTAAACACGTCTGCAGCTACTGCAGCGCTGTGCCCCATGTGCTTCCCTGCTTCCACTCTGTGTACCTGGGGCCAGATATGGTTGTCTACACAAAAAAAAAACGGGTATCTGGGACATGCAGGTCCTACAGGATGAAACCAGAGCAACAGTCCAGACTGAAAGGAAAGTTTCAGTTTGGATTCAAGTTACACTATTATTTCCTTAGTGAATTAAGTAATAATAATAATTTAAAAAACTGTACATGGGTTATTTGGCCTGTGCAATGTTCATACAGTTTGGTGGATGGGAAAAAAATAAACAAATCACAATTATCACAATTTAATTATAAAAGCTGAAATCATTGTCCACAAAATCAAAAATGAGCAAGTGAAGAGGGAATCCAATGACCATATTTGAAATACAAAGCAGCTAATGCTGTCCTTATTTACCAAACTTTTGTAAAGATCACATGAAAACAACAGCGAAGTTTCCACAACATTTCATGTTATGCTACACAAACTTTAAGCTCTTCTGTCACTAAACACTAAAGGTAGAAGCAACAGTGAAACCATCCAGTGTTCATAATTGCCTTTCCCTGAACACTGGTATAAATAAAGGAAAGCACAAACTACCTGATTTCCTCTCCTCCCCCTTTAAAAGATTCTAAACTACTTAATCACAAAAAAAAAAAAATGGTGCAAAATATCTTTTTGTGGTCAAAGTACTCCCTCACACATATGCAGAGGCCCCAGACTGTACTACCAAGCAATCCTGACAACTTGTGAGTCAGTGTCAAGTCCTCATAATGAAAGGAGGATATAGCACAAGAAAGTTGATAGAGTGGAAAACTAACTGGGAAGGGGAATATAAAGCAGCAAACCATACCCAAGAAATTCAGAGACAAACTACTTTCTGCTTGCCACCACATTTAGAGTTGGAAAAAGAATATTTTGAATACTGGAGAGAATAAAGGTCCACTGCTGTCGCTGGTTAACTGTTATAGCTTGGTAAATGCATGTTGATTCAATAATATTTTATGCAGCTATAATCAATTTCAGCCATTTTGAGATAATGCACAGTAAGATAGGTATTGTCTTCTAATTAGAATGCTGCTCATAGCAGTACTGAACTACAAACCATTTGAAAAATTAAACAAATGCTGCTTTATCTTGTCCTGTGAAAGAAGCATTTTAAACATTTAACGTGAAAACAGAAATTCTCTTTCTGAGAAGCAGAATGTAACATGAGAAAACAGGATGAACTCTAACATTAATGGCTAATGAACATAAATGAAAGGGGAACACTAACACAAGCATGTACTTGACGCTTCGCTTCAAGAACACTGTGAGGTCGGGCTGAGCTCCAGAAGACAAAACCAAAAGCAGATCAACAGCTGTGCATTTTGCCATTAATACAAAGTACTTCTGTTGAGATTAAAGGATGAAGCTTGCAACGACTTCTGGAAAAGTGAAAGTTCCTCCCTTACCCTTTACACAGCAGTCTACCCTTAAATGTATTAAACATCTACCAATGCAGCTAGGAAGAATACCCTGACAGAACAGACAACTTCAACCCACTAGGGCAAGTATGGAAACAGCAGGAGCACAGAATCCACCAACTTTCCACACTCCACATTTCCACTGCAGAACATCCCATCTCAATGAGGCCTGTCACAATACCTTAATGCCAGTTAAATGCATCTGAAGAAAAGAATAACAAACTTACTTTTTTTTTTTCCAAAGCAAAACGTTTGTTTTCAGTAAACAAATATGCGAGACACTTGGCATCCATCAACAAAATATTAACATGAAAAAGAAAGAATTTGGAAGTCTTTGGACCAAGCATGTCAACTAAAGCAAAATAGGCTTGTATTCGTTCCAATATTCGTATTCAAACAATTGCTTATGAAGCAGTCTTCTCTAAGACATACTAAATATTTGTCATCTAGATGAAGTTAGCCATCTAGAAAACAACCAGATCACATTTTCAACTGTACATCCTAATAGCTTACCATGACATGCTACATTTTTATAGAATTTGAGAATAAGCAAGCAAAAAGAAATCATGTCGTTATTTTTTTAATTGAATAATTTATGGGTTTGTGTTTTTGTTTGTTCTGGATTTTGAGCAGTTCTTCACATACATCTTTTTAGGTTCCCATAACCACCACCTTCTAACCCACATTTTCAACTCTGTCAGTCTAAGACTTGATAGGCAAACATCACAAAGTATGGAAGCGATAGACAGTGAAAGGGCTGCTGAAATGCCATATATGTATAAGGAGTGACGGAAGATATAGAATAAACTGAAAAACTGCTGTATGGAAGCTCCTTCAAGTTTACTCTTGTGTTTTTTTTTTTTTTTAAAAAAAAAAGAAAACCAGTTTTCAAAATAGAATTAAAAATTCAGGCTAATTAACGCACCTATAAAGCTTCAATTTCCAGCTTGGAAATGAAGAGCATTTGAAAAACAAGCCACTAATCCTGTTCAATTATTTTTTGTGGTTTCAGAAGCAGCCTAGGCACACTACACTAGCTTCTGTTAAATGTCCTTTCTGAGTTCAGAAACAGAGCATTTGAAAAGAAACCTTTTATCTCATTAGACAGCTTCCAGAACCTGGAAAACACATACATGAAAAGGATATGACCACAAGCTTACTGCCACGAACAAATACAGGCTCATTAGTTATAAAATAGAATAAACAACATGTCTCTAAATTGTCCTGGACAGTTCATCTTCTTCCAGAAATATGTGAATTAATCCCCTGAACAGCTGCTCTGCCCTCCTGCCTAATAAAGTAAAGATATGAAGAGAAATGTGCTTTTTAGAACAGTTCACACTGCAATGAAGCCAGTTTCCTCAGCCTGCACAGAACCGAAGCAAGGGTGAAAGCCCTGGGACAGGGGATGAGCAAGGTGCATGAAGGCAGCACTTGGTGCCCAGCAACTGGTGCCACCCCTGCCCAGGCAGAGCCACACTGCCCAAAGGCAGCAGAACAGGCTCCAAAGGCAGCAGCCTGTCAAGAGGAGGAAGCCAGAGGAGGTAGGGAAGACCTGCTGAGCTTCAGAGGGGCTGCAGCAGCCCCTCCCCATCCCACCATGTTCTCCAGGACACCTCCATCTCCCCACAAATCCCTCCCTTGAGCACAGGGGTGTGTCCCAGCCTCCCTGCCTCTCAGCTCCTGCAGACCGCTGAATGGTGGTCTTTAGCTCCACAACCGTGGTCTTTAGCTCCACAGCCAGCTCCTACCACCATATCACACATCTCACAATAGAGAATCACCACATAACAGAGCTCATCAGACGCCCAAAGCCCTGCTTTCCTTCCTCTCCTGCCATCTTGCTGCCCGACACCACGTGCTCCAACCACTTCTGCCAGGCCAGCTTAAGTATCTACACCAGCAGAAGAAGAAACATACCAAAACCAGTTTTCTACTGGTTTGAGTCTCTGAAGTAGCTCACCGTGGTGTTAAAATACATGTAAAGGGCTGTAGGGAATGAGATGAGGGAAGGCAAAAAAGCAGAAGAAAATGGAGATCAGCCCCCACAGTCTGGCATCAGCTGTTAGATCAGGTTGACCATATGACAGAAGTGCACCCTTACAGGGCTTGAGACTACCAAGGCCTATTCCTAATTCCTCATCATATCAATGAAAAAAATGTTTTGAGATCTCGGGGGGATGTTTTTTTTTTTTCCTTTTCTGTTTTTTTTTTGTTTGTTTGTTTTGTTTGTATGTTTGTTTTGGTTGGTTTTGTTTATTTTAAAGCAACACATTCCCCAATTACTATAAATTTTGCAATCAAGTTACCTGTATTTGGGGAAAAATAAAGTCACCGTAGCTACCAACCCTTGAGTGCGAGGAATGAGTCTCACTCAGAGAAAGAGCACCTTCCTGGTCACAGCATGTCCAAAGACAGCCAGTGCACGGGGAAACAGGGATTATCTCCTTATTTCAGGTGGTGAGCCATTTAGTCACCACAGATCCTTCTTGGAGAAAGGACAAATTTATGACAAAAAAATGTTTTCTCTTGTAACGCTCAAGAGGATTCTTCCTTTTTTTTTTTTTTCTTCCCCAATAGCAGTCACACAGATTACTGCACACCTAACCAATTAATTCAACCAGCATTATAAAGCAAACTCCTACCTAGGCAACAATGCAAGTTCATCTCCACATAAAGATCGGCTGGTCTTGAACAATTCGCTCATGACAAATAAGCCCTCATTCAATGTAGCATTCATTAATTTTGTTTCTCTAATTTCTTCTTCCTTTCTCTGCCATTTCTCCCCTATGACATGCTGTAGCCCTTATTCACCGTACCCTTAAAGCAGAATCATCAAGCACAGAACATTCCCCATGTGCAGTTCTTCTGTGTTGCTCTTGACCCTATGCCTTGGCAGAGAAAAGTGTGCCCCTTGTAAACGTGACAGGCAGCATACAATACATAATGCAAGCTGAAAACCTAGGCAGATAGCCAAGTTCATGAGAAAATTGTCTGCCACTTTCCTGCAGGAAAATAAATAAAAAAAATATTTTGGTTAAGATCATCTAAGGTTCTCAACAATTAAATTAAAAAAAAGAATGACTTTGATCAATAATGTAAACTTGGTCCAAAAATCTGTGTGCAACTGTTGATCATTTCTAGCTGAATATGTAAGCTGCACTTCGACTCACTTAGTCACATCACGCTGTCTAAACAAGTGATGCTCGTCGTTTCTGAAGGTCTGAACTACTGAAGCTCTACAACCTGCTCCGTACTGTGCTGTTGGACAAGTAGCCCACTTCTTCCTAGGGTAGGCAAGGCGGTAAAGGTACTCCTCATAGCTCTTTTGTGGGACAAAGAACTAATACGAAAGTAAAAGTAAACATGAGCATTAGCACCATTTGGGCAGGCTCTTCTGTGCAACTGTAACCTCCACTCTCTCATGGCTCATGTTATATAATATGGATGCCTCAGGAATATCAAGCTTGTGATAGCCTAATTCAGAGCAAGCCCAAGTAAGTGCCATGGTTCAGGTTAATATGAAACACTCTGACACAAACAATCTTCATAGATACAGATCATTTCCAGATACCTGCCTCAGTTCTCTACTGCTCCATTTCAGTCAAATACAGACCTCAAGAGAAATAAACACACCTCAGACTTGTAACACATGCCTAGTTTGTTCCAGTTTGTTCGTGCAACTGCTATCGCTTCTGGTAACGTTTACTGCCTCAGAATAATAGGCACTTTGTTCTCTAAAACATGAGTACTGCCAAATCCAGAGTAATATAATCACAAATTCAAGATTAAAAACAAACACTGAAAGTGCAAAATCTATAAGCAAGGTAAGCAAAGGCTTATGGGCTGCATAATGTTGGGAGACTATTATATATAAATGTGTAAACAGTTACATTAGGTAGGCTGAGAGTTCATCTGAACAATAAAAAACTAAATCACTCAAAACATCCAGAAAATCTTTCTCCTAAAGAGGGTACCAACAGTACTTCAAAAATTTAACAAATACTGTTTTTTTTTTTACATTGCATTCATACTAGGAGCATGCTGTGAATAATGCAATGGACTAGTGTAAAGGAAAACAAAGCTATTGTCAAGAAGTGTCTTTTCCTCCCAGTCCCCCATCCAGTCCCTGTCTTTGACCCTCCACCAAAAAAACAACTCACCAACACAAAAAGTACGTAAGTACATACCCAAACAGCAAATTCCGAAGAACAGAAGCAATGTTTGTGTGGCCTTTCTGATTGCTAATGCCAATGACTAAGTAGTTTTCATCAATTCAGAGATACTTTTTGTGTTTATTGGTATGTTTTATAAAGAAAATTCCTAATACATTCCAGTCTGCCACATCACTTTCCCTTTAAGTTTCAAAACTTTCAAGCAGAACCCCAAAATAAACTCTATTGAGAACCAGACCAGAAAAGGATTCACTGTCAAAACTTGAACCTAGCATACAGTCAAACATTCCCTTTCTTCACCGACTTTTATTTATTCTCGGAATAAATCTCCTTTTTACTCACAATTGCCAAAATCCTGCAAGATATCCACATTTTAACAGAACCTTATCTCCTCAAACTTCCTAAGCTAAAAACTAATACCTGGCAATTCCCCTCACTAACTTCATAATAATTAAAATGAAAAGCTTGCATTTCGTCCCCCCCAATCATGCTTTTATTATAATTGAAAAAATAAAAGCAAGTACTTCATATAAAGTCATCAAGTCTTAAAAACAATTCTGAAAATACCCAAGTAAATCAGCAACCATTTTCCTTACCATCAAGGGAAGTTATTTTTGTCTGAGCAATAAATCTCACAAGGGACTTTTCTTAGAATATATTCATCAGCTTTTTATCACATCCCTCTCCTATTTCAAATCACCAGCAAAAGATTAAGAGGATGGACCCCTGCATAACCCTCCTCCGTGTCCATTGTAATTCTTCAGTTACATCTCATTCAGAATTCTTTTTCCTGAATTTCTTGTTTGTTGTTTACTTAAACCCATGAAAATAATTTCTGTGTTTCACAGAATGCCTTGGATTTGAAGGAACCTTAAAGATCATTTATTTCCAACCCCAATTACCAACCAATAATCAATATATACTGGATATATATTGGACATATTATATCCAATAATTGATCTACTAAAGGAAGTTTCTCCATACTAAAGTAATACTGGTAGAGATTTCTACAAAACCACGTCCTGATTTAGATAGGAGAGACTTTCATGTCCCAGAATACTTTACTTCTCTAGCTCCGAAGTTCTTTTACACATATTTAGATTTTAGGCAGTGTTGATTTCACTAGGTTTTAAACGTGCAATTAGTTACTGAAATTAATGTTATTGGTACTGTTATTTACTTCATTTCAAGTCAATAATCATCAGAAACAGAGGCTCACAGACTCTTAAAGTCTTCATATAACATACCTTCAAAAACTGTTCGATCTTTGAGTTCAAAAATGTCTTCAAGGTACTTCAGAAAACTTGAATAACAATTATTTATGATTACAAAAAGCAGCTTTAAGTACAATTTGGTATAATCATAAGTCCTTTGCTATTCAAGCTATGCCCCTACAATATTTAAACTTTGATACCTTATCAGCACCAAAGGTTTCCATCCTATGCTAGATTCAAACGGTGTATGTACAAATGCTCAGTGAATAATGAAAGTGAATAATTTCATGTACCTGGATGCTCTCTCCTGGTTTAACAGAGCTACTCATGTATGACTCTGGAAAACACTTTTCCCTTCTTCACATTTGTTTTTCGCATTATTTCTCTTCAGCAAGCTGAAGATTCTTCCTAGACAATGACTCATTTTATAAGTGATGTTAGTTCCAACATAACTTTACTTCAACACATCAGTCAGATACTAAGTTGTGATGTACCGATATAACCTGAAAATGCTGTCAACATCAGTAAAATACCCCTTCTGTGCCACATCACCAGCAGAAATGAGAGCATGTATTATCTACTCATTATTTCAGGTCATGGTTTGTATTTTCTACAAACAGCTTGGTGCACTTCCATAATGACCTAGAATGTTATAAAACATATAAATATACCCTCATTTTGCATTTCTGTAATGGTTAAGGAATATTTTTCAATTTAACTGAAATTTCCCATAGGAATCCTTCAGACTGACAACAAGATAAGTAGGCTTCTAAAAAAAAATAAAATTAAAGAAAACAGAACACCTTAGGCCCTTCCTGGTACCTGGAAATGCTGAGGGGAGGGGGAAAAATCAACCTTTTCTTTATAACTTCTCAAACTTTATGAGAATATAAATGATCAGATCGACTTAAAGGCACACATACAGAAACACTGGTACTGGTTACAATTATACAAGAAACTAACCTCACATTCTTGATTCAACCCTGTCACTAAGGAATTGACACCACAGAATGAAGCTCTCAAAAAATATATATTTGAAAAAAAGCAGCATATGGAAGACTGAACTTCCCAAAAATGAAGTACTATACTGAATCTGCAAATGCAATGATTGTTCTTAAATCAGAGCACTTAATTTCTAAGCTCTCATTCCATCCTCTTCAGTAATTATTACGGAAAGAGGGGGGAATAAAAACATTACTTGTAGAGGGTGGTTGTTTTTTTTTTTTTCTTCCTCCTTTCTCAAATGCTTCAAGAGACGAGGTTGTTTCTGGTTACATCTTTTAAGCACTGTATCTAGGCAAACAGTATTTAGAGAACATACATATTTAGAAGAGTTGCATCATCATTCACTGGCCACTTGACAAGTTTACAGCAGTTCATAATGTAAGGAGTGTTTTTAATAAATCTCTAAACTGCTAAAGCTGTTATGACATGGAATATTACTAACATTGCAGGCACTAAAGCACATATCTTTATTATGTGTGTCAGCTAACAAAACAGACAAATTATAAAATATAAGGTAAAGCTGCTATATTAATGTGAATAGACAAATATTTCACTAAATGTAGCATGGTCCTCTCAAGAAAGGTGAAATGAATTTGTGATTATTTGAATTATCATCCAGTATAATAAAATCCTTTTTAGAATTAAATTACCTCCTTTGAGCATAAAAAAGATAATCATAAGCTTTCTTACTGACACATTCTTTTGTAAATACTGAAAATAACTTACAAGCCATGATATCGTCATTCCAAAGAGTACCGATAAAAAGTATTCCAAAAATTGTACAGAAAATCACTTCAGTAACCTAAGTACACTTTTAATTGTGTTTTCATTAAGGTTGTTTTATAAACACCAGAGCAAACTAAAAAACACAATGAGGAAATTCACAGGTAAAGAAAGCTGTTATTCTGACAAACTACAGAAAAGATAGATAAGCATCACAAAATCTTCAAAAATTGCTTTGAAAAATTTTCAAATAACAGAGAGACCGGATAATCTTGGAACCTTAAATCTGGAAGACGTACGTGTGCTTGGCCATGTACAAACAGCTAGAGCACGAAGCCAAGCAACCTTGTTCCCCATAAAAGCAAGGCCCGGCATTTAGAGCCTACAAACACAGCTTCCTATTTCTTAGATTTTAAGGCAGGCATAGGAGTGGACCTTTCACCCCAGCTTGGCAGGACAGCTAAAGACAGTATCTGGAGAGAACAGGAGATGAGTGCAGGGCTACAAAGGCTACAAAAAGGCTACACATACAGCATAAGACTCAGAGTCTGTTTAGACGTGTTTCACTTTTATAAGCAGTAAGAACCTGAAAGCACAACTGTCTGAGCAGGTAGCAAGTCAATCTACCCAATTAGAGATGTCCAGCTACAGAAAGACAAGCACAAAAGATGAGAATGTGAAATTTAGCCACCCCATCAAAAAAGGTCTTTGGAAGAGATCCCTGCCTCAGTGAGATACACAGCCTCGGGCACAGCATAACCGCAGGAAAGAAATGGCATTTCGGTGCTCTCTGAAAAGCAGATCTTGGAGGGTTATGGGACTGCTTTGTTGTTGTGTTGTTGTTGTTGTTTTAAGCTGATCCCACGGGACACAGCAGAGATGTGGCTATTCACAGTCAGTTTTTATCTAACAAATGTAAACAACTCAACAATGCGAATAACAAGACAAAACTTAGGCAGAGAAAGAGAGATCTAAGTATGTTGAATTTACCTACCACACAGCACAAATTAGGATTGCTGTTTAGGACAGGTCCAAGTCTTTTGTTATATGAGGTTAATTCTACATTTATTGTTCTTTTAACAGCTACAACAGGGTAGAGCTGATGTCTACTTTCTTACTCCTACTGCAGCCCTTGGGGGGGTGGGAGGGGGGGAGGATAGGCACGGTTGGTGTCGTGTCCCAGATCTGGAGAGTCAAAAGGAAGCTGTTTGTCTATTTGTCCCAGATCTGGAGGGTCACTACCGCCACTCATGCATGTGGTATCCAGATAGATGTATGGAAGTTTTTATATCTTGTTATCAAAGATCTGAAACAGAACTGACCTCTACAGGCATCATGAAAAGATGTATTCCCAATAAACTGATTTTCTAACTAAAAATACATTCCCTGAGTGCAGGCTTAAACTCTTGCCAACGCCTGTTCACTGCTCTGACCTATTGTTTCATGGTTCACCTGTCCGGCACAGACTACATAGTCGACACACTGCCCTTTGCCCAGGTGTACCAAATCTGAAAATGTTCCCTTTCACACTGGGCACAGCAGCATTCCTCCACTGCCGATACCTACGCTAAAGAATCACCACTCCACACTTGTTCTCTTTCTACTCATTCCCCCAGCAGCTGCTAAAAGCAATTATAAGAGAATACCGGGCACTGAGTGAATACTGATCCATCCTAATCTGGCAATTTTTACGTGCGCTTTATCTATCCTACTAATCCTCCTTTCCAAATTACAGACACCACCACACCATACATATTTATGCAGCCCACACGAAAAAATATTCACCTGCCTTGTACAGCTGCACATGGGAGTACCGATCCATTAAACAAGGCTTTGGAATCATTTCCTACACTTCAATATTCATTAGAAAAGCAGATTATTATTTTTCTCTGGAATGACCCCACAAAATCTATACCAAAACAATCATTCCCAACTATTTACTCAATCAGTGAATTTTCAAAAAAGCAGATAGGAGAGAGGATATATCAATGAAAGTGTAATCAATATTCCTAAACAATATCTTTTCTTTTCAATGTAAGATGGATAACTCCAGTCTTCAGAAATCAATGGAAACTTCACCATGAAGCGTCCCTATTTGATACATAGTACGCAAAATGACAGACCAGCAAAGGAAATAACAAGGGAAACCCACTCCTTCTAGAAGCATACAGGCATAGGCCACTGCCCACCACAGATTACATCCATCGTAAAACCAGTTTGGCCCTCTTCCAATTCTGCACACATCCCTTTTCCAAATTATGCCCATATTCCCCCCTCAGCCAGCAGCTGGGGATGACTGCTGAAGGAGGTGCAGAAAATACCCTCCAAAAAACCCTACACATGGGTACCACACAGAACAGGTAATTAAAATACAAGAAATTACTGCTATGTAAAATTTTCTATCCAGTAGGCACTATCTAAGGGTTTATGCCCCATCTTAAGCTTATTCTAGGTAAGCGCTCTTATAGATGAAACAACCAAGGCAAATGTTAAACGATGCCCACGTGTATTAAAATTACACCACAGCTGTAAGGAGCGTCCCTTGCAGTAGCTGTGCATAGTAGGGCTTATCCGTGCTGCTGCCTACGGAATCCAGGCCACCGGCTACAACTCTTAAGACCTGACTTGCAACCTCAGATGAGAAGATGTAAATGCACAGCAAATTAAAAATAAAGAGACTGAAAGTCTTAAAAAATATTCCATACCGGCCAAGTTTGAACCAGCTTTCTGTGGGTAATCTGCCTGCAAAATCACACTCTCCATTAAGAATTGCATATCGTATCACTGCTTTCTTTCAGAAAGATCTTTCTTCTAACAGCCAAGGAAGAGCTGGCGTTTTCAAGCCAGCTAGTTTTTCAAGCCGGACACATAGAGGGATTAAAAATGGGGTTTACATTGGAGCCTGGCTGCTCCGCGAAGCTCTCATAAAATTGGAACAGATACCTAGCTGTTACCTAGGAAACAGCAAGTAAAGTAAAGTCCTGTGTAAACTATTAGGTCGTTTAACAACCAGAAAATTAGAAATGAAAGAGTGGCTCAGTACAGAAATGATTTACTGCAATCTACAAGCGAACTTGATCCCCAAGTACTTCATATCCTTGAATCCAATGAAGCCAGATACAAGCTTTGAAACTTGCGATTTCATTTGAGGAAGAAGTTTCAGGTCCCTCTGGAGGAATGCCGTGATCTGCCTTTGCTTAAGCACAAACCTCAGCATTGGCAGCATCTGTGCCTTCAAGCACACAGAGAGCTACAGACTTCATACACACCAACAACGACTGAATCCTGACAAATGTACAAAAACTGCCACGTACCTGGCTTAGTAACATTTCCAGGCAGCCTATCCCTTTCTCTCCCTTTTACTCTAACTCAGGTATGACTAATATGAGACATGAAGGTCTGTGAGCCTTTTTAAAACGCCACTTACAAACAAATAGGAGAGGTCAAGCAGTTCAATTACCTGCAAATACTACATGACCTCCTCCTTATCTGTACTCGCATATTGTCCTTCTTAAAGTTTCCACTGTAGTTACTGCTCTAGCAGTATCAGCTGGGAACACGGAGAGCCGAGTGGGCCGCTACTGTTTCAGCCGTCACATTGGGTAAGATCGCTTGGAGCAGGATGAGACGATGATGTGCTTGAATGATAGCAGCTGTTCTGCACTGGCATTGCCACAAGCAGAGCTGTAATCACAGCCAGGTGCAATGGTGGGAATCTGGGGGCTAAAGGCTACGCTTGCACCTGTGGCGTTCGGTGACTCCCAGCCACGCAGTAGTTGTTTTCAAAGACCATCTGTCATTTAGACAAGCTCCCTACCTGAGCGTCACTGAAGCAAGCTACCTTTCGTATTTCTTTGGCAAGGCCTTTCTCCCTTTTGCATAACACCCAGCTTCATTCAGCCTGTGCTCCATGAGCAGAGGAGGGTATGGTAACTATGGTGTGCTAACCACTGAATCATGCGAATTCAGAGTGCTTCTAGTTACTGCGATCACGGATAAATCCTCCAGGAAGATTACCCGCACCAAAACCCAGCAAAAATCCCACAGCTCGAGCACTTCCACGCTGCATCCCTGAGATAAAGTGTGACTTCCCCTATTACTGAGGAGGGCTACCTCCAGTTATATTTAACTACAGCAAAAATGTGTTGACGGGGACTATTGTGCCCCTGCACCCATCTGTGCAGCCTCAGGCCTGGCAACTGGCTGTGAACGCAACAGTCTGCAGACAGAGACCACAACTCTGAGGCTGTTAAAAGGAAGATTTATTCGAGAATAGACAGTCAGACACCCTAATCGAGGAACGAGAAGTAGACGCCTTGCGAACGAGGGCTAGCAGCCGCCAACCCCCCTGGCGCCCCAGCACCCATCGTGCGAAGCGCCGGAGGGGCAGCGCTCATCATCGGGCGATGATTTCACCGCTTTTCCAAAAATATCGCCCCCGCTGGAGCTGGCGTGGCCGAGGGTGGGGGTGCAGGGGGCGAGGAGTTGGTACCCGGCGAGCCGGGCAGGGCAGGGCAGGGCAGGGCAGGGCATGACCCTTCCCCTCGCTTCTCCCCTTGCCCCGATGTGGGGGTCCCGGCGCTGCCCCGCTCCCTCCCCAGCTCGCCCCCTCACGCCTCCCGCCGCGGGACGCCCTCGTTCATCGCCTTTTGGGAAGGGGGAAAAGGGGAAAAAGGGGGGAAAGGGGGAAAAGGGAGACAGCCCGTCCCGCCCGGGCAGCCGCCCCGCAAGGAACCCTGAGCCCCGCCGTGAGGGGAGGCGAGGTGAGGGCGGCGGTGCCGGCCGGGCAGCCCCCAGCCCCTCCCGCCCCGCCGGGGCAGGGGCAGCGAACACCTTACCCGGAGAGCTTCCCAATCTTCACAAAGCTAAACACGTCCATCCATGCAGCCGGCCAGCTCTGCCCGTCGCTCGCTCGCTCGCTCACTCCAGCAGCAGCAGCAGCAGCTCCATGTCGGGAGAAGGTTGCGTCCAGCGGCAGCAACAGCCCTCGCCGAGGCGGCAGCCGGCGGCGGCAGCGGCTGCTACCCCCCTCCGGCAGGGAGCTGGGCGTGCAGCATCTCGCAGGAGCTAGCTATCCATCTGCGGGCAGCCCTCCCCCTCCGCCCTCCCCTGCCTTGCCCCCTTTCCCCCGGGAGGACTCCAGGCACGGGTACGGTGCCGGGGCTCTCGCCGGCAGCCCGGGTCCCCGCCGCGCCGAGCTGCGGGACGCCGAAGGGGCAGGCGGCGGCGCCTCTTGGCGGCTTCTCCCGAGCAGGAGGAGGGCGCTACGCAAGGTGGAAGGAAGGTGGAGGGTGTGCAAGGGGAGTTTCTCCTCCTGCCGGCGATGTCTCCCCCTCCCGTGGGGGAGCGGAGGGTGCGGGCGGCGGCGGCCCCGGCGAGCGCCGCCCGCTGGCTCCGGCCGGAGGCGGCGCCGCGGCCGCTGAGAGCCCGCCGGGCCCCGGGGCCTCGCAGCCCCCCGGAGGGGAAGGGGCTCGGGGCTGGAGGGGGGCTGTGACCCTCGGGGCGGGGGGGGCAGCCTGGGGAAGAGGGGAGGCTCCACACCGGTCGTGGAGAAGCGCCCTAGGCCTGGGGAAAGGCTGGGGCTCCTCCGAGAGCAGCAGCTGGGGGAAGCAGGCAGCCCTCGGTGCTCCCATGGTCTCCCCAGAGCTGTCACGGCTCTCCCATGGGGTGGGGAAGGGGCTGTTGGCCCTCAGCCTCAGCTCTGGGTGTAACTGAGCGATGGGCCGCTGACAGGCAACGGGGTGCTGATCTGCCTGGCTGTCACCCGAGGAGGCGGTGACCTCTGCCCCTAAAGAGACTGGGGGGAATGGAATCCTCGTGGCTGTGACAGGAGCACGTCCAGGCTGATTCACAGCAACATAATGGAGCATTCCTCATCTTACGTCTTACAGAAAAATGGTCCCCATGTCCTGATATATGATCAGTGGAGACTCACTTTTGCCCTGCATTAGGCTTCAAAAGAAGTTCTGGCGCTACCTATCCATAAGCCTCCTGTGAGTGACCAGGAAGGCTGGCGAAACTTAAACCCATCTTCATGCAGGCTCTGTACTACAGTACAATTCTCAGCATGGGAATGTATTTTCTCCACTTCAATGTTTTTCTTTCTGTCCTCGCTTGCTAAACAGATTGATACGCTCTTTGCTTCCTGCCTCTGCCGAGCTTCTGTCTCTTCTGCAGGCCTGCACCTGCACTCTCCCACCAAGAATTTCAGAAATGACCACAGAGCCCAACAAGTAGACTCTAGCAGCCAGACAAAAACAATGCATTGTTTTTTAAATATTAAAACTTGTATTGATAAGAGAGCAAAAAGAACAGGCAGTACGAACACTCATTGTGAATCGAGTTTCAAACTATTCTTTAAAACAATAACAACAAAGAATGATTGATCATCTATTTACACTGGGAGAACATTGAGCCTCCAGCTAAAAAACGCTTGCCAGCCTACCATAGATATAAACGGTTTGGGCATATTCTGAAATTCCGTATGAAGTATTTTCTGCTAATACATCAAAATATTTATGTGGTTCTCACAAGTAACTATTTGTTTTTATACCAGATTTTTTAAAACTGCAGAACCTGTGCCTGTCATTCACGCTGCTCTATTGATTGGTAAAAGTTACAAAGATAACACAGTTTCAGCTGGTTAGAAACTGGTTTATTTATAAAACTGTCATTATTTATTTATAGACTGGGGAGATAGGCCAAGATCCTACAAAGCTAAGCGAAGCTGATGAAACGATATACCATATATAAAATTAAACACATATGTTCTGTATCAAAAAAGGTCCCAGTCTCGAGTACTTTACGCTCCAAGGCTTCTCACATAAAGGTACTTTAAAACAGTGGTGAGAGCCACAGAAGTGAAAGAGGTTCTAAGGAGTCTCTAGAACTTCTGTGGTTTCCAGGCCTTTCACTGAAAAGGCAAATATGGTCCTAGGATATACTGACTGAAGTATTTCCAGTAGAGACATCTAGAAAAGCAGAAGGCATAAGATAGGATCAGAAATGCTGTACTCAGCTCCTTCAAGTACAATATTTGAGGAAAACGAGAGCAGGTGCAGGAGAATGCTAAAAGAGAGTTAAAGGTAATGAAGAGTCTGTCTTATGAGAAGAGACTGAAAGAGCTTAGCCTAGCAAAACAAAGACAAAGAGGTGAAAAGATTGTTCTTTATAGATACGTCTATATGTATGGTAAGCACCGTGTGTATACCCCAGATGATAGCATGTTTCAGAAAGTCATTAAAATTTAAAGCTAAGATTAAATTGCCTTTATCTCTTTCTTTGTCATTCCAAACAAATAGATGAAGTATTGCTAAGGTTATAGCTACTTTTATATATTTATTTTCCCAGGCAGAAGCTATTGCAAGAGTACATCTTTCCCATAATGGCCGTGGAATAGCATTGCAATAGCCAACATTCTGGGCATCCGTTAATAGCAGTGTCACAGATATCTTATTCCCAGATGTGCAGACATGAGCAAAAAAGCTGAAAAAGTGTGTTTGTTCCTCCTCTACTAAATACTGGTAACTTTTTGGAGCCCTGTTATGGTGAAGAAGGCTGAGATGTGAGCGTGAGAACTTTAGCTCATGTTTCTTCAGGTACTGGTGTCACAGCAGCTGGATATGAAACCACATCTGAGCCATAGGAAAAGGATAAAATTTGCCTGCCCAAAGAAGCAAGGTGGAGGATGTTGTTCCTTTTCATGAGTACGTGTCAATGTACGTAGCTTGGACTGGCTTTGGAGCCTTCATCTACACATTGATATCATATTTTAGTATTGTATCTTCATTTGTAGAAACATCAATAAGACCATGAGCTAACTAGACAGGAACAAAGTAATTAACAAGACCAAGTTCTTTTATACCTTTTAGTTACTACTGTTGGGTTCTTCTCAGTAACTTCTAAAATTTAGGGATCTAACCTCACCTAGCCATACCTTATCTCTGTGGTGGACAGGCAGCTATCACTCCAAAGCATCTCATTCTAGAAAAAGTGACATAAATTGCCTTTTGCAGGTGCTTTATTTTCTCTGTCAACTCCAGTGAGAGGAAGCCTAGATGCCTACCTCTGACTAAAGGCCTGTCTTCTAGACGAAAGTTACATGAGAAAAAAAAAAAAAAAAAAAAAAAAAAACATTTGAAGGTGACAAAGGTACGTGTAAATGCTGAATGAGAACAGACAGCCAAAGACAGCAAAACAACATGTATTTAGTATCTCAGTAACAAACAATAATTGAACATGAAGTTCCTAATCTTAAACCAGGAATCTGACATCAATTCATGAAGGAATTCTTAGCTGGCTTTCTTTAGAACAGAAAGTAAGTATCTCTTTCTGAGGATGTTTTGTTACTATGTACTATTACATTTTTATTACTTTTGCCCAAAGTAATTCAAGTAGGGCACTTAATACTAATGTTTTGTGTAATCATAGATGTCCTATTGTAGATGGTGGGCCAGTAAAAGCCTTAATTAATTATAGTATGGTAGCTTTGTGTATTATGCATTTATACAGAAAGGAGTCTTTGCCTCATTTAATAATGCTCCTTATTCTAAAGGAAATGTCAGACATATGTAATGCACATAGGAATGTTATGGCATCTTAACTTAATAATACTTTAAAACCAATTAAACTGCTCTAAAGACTTATCTTTTTTTAATGCCCGAAATACTTTAGTCCTACAGAAACTGTTAAGCAGATGGAATGTAAATATCTTTACGAGTGACATGAAAAAAAAATAAAAATCATTTTTTTTGTGTGTGTGTGTTCCCAGGTTTTAGGATTTTTAATTTTTCCTTCAGAGACACTGAATATTCACTGGAAGAAAATGCTTTGAACTTTCCTAGGTACCACACTGCATAAACATTCAACCCTGCAGCTGGACCAATAATAGCTGTTTATTACTTACAGGATGTGTACAGTTTGATTCTAGATAATTTAAATGAAGCCAGGTAGAATCCCACATGAAAGACATAATATGAAGTCTCTGGAAATGGCTGAGGTCTAGTTTGCATTTTAATGCTTCTGGAGGTCTCACAAGTTTTCCTCTCATATAAATTAAAAATCCATTTCTGTAGTTTTCTTTAAGTCTAGTCAAGATTTTTTTAATGATTTAAAATCTTTAAAAGATACTTAAAAGTGATGTATTTCATATTCAATGTGGATTTTAATTCATCAAGTTGCAATGACTTTTTTACCTCCTGAGATAACAGCTGAAGGTTCTGTGATTTTTCTGCAGTGCCTGATGATATTACTCATATCTAAATGGCATAAGTGTTTAGAGGAGTGTGGTAATAAAATCCATTAAGTAATGGAGTGTTAATACATAGCTGATGGTTTGAAGCTTTGAAGAAAGATATCATTTTAGCATTGTAGACTGGTGCTTATTGAATGCTATTTGGAGAGTTATCTGTTTATGACTATGTCATGTTCTGTTCTGTAGTACTTTGGGCTACTTGTATTTTAAACTATTACATTCTTTTTCCAGCCCTGAAGTTACAAAATATGCCTTTTGTTGTTGTTTTGTTTTGTTTTGTGGTGTTTTTGTTTGTTTGTTTGTTTAGAATCCATTTCTTTATGCTGTTGATTACTGTATGTATACAAGTCACTATAAAAATATCATAAGGGTTACAAATTTTCTCCATCCCCATTTATGTGTTATCAAGAAATCCCTCTGCTCGCCTTGAATCTATACACCCAGCTCTTACACATAATTTCTGGCACCTTTATTGAATAGAGTTTTATCAGGCATATTTTTTTTATTGACCCATGCAGACTGTTAAGCACTATATGTTTTCACTGTTGCTACATAATTTACTGAGGTAGACATGACATGTCACATACAAATGCAAAATTAAATCATAGTGGTTGAAATTTTAAATAAGATCGGATAAGAGTTTCTTGCTTGCCAGTTAAGAAATGAATCAATCCAAAAAACTAAAGGATACTATATTGCATGGAACAAAATAAGCACAGATTTTAGAACTGGTGCAAGAATTCTACTGAAACCAGGCATACATAGTCAAATGTATGCAAGCGGGTTTGTTAAAAAGACAGTTAAAAACTACTGGTTGCTATTATGAATGGAAAAGTCTTACAGCATATCGAACCTGATGGCAAGTTGTTTTTAGATCTTGTCATACACAAGTGAGATTAAGATAAGGGATGGGACCTTAGGCAACATAATGATAGTAATGTTTCCTGCTTTAATGAAGAAGACAATACCAATGCATTAGTTCTTTTAAAATAAGCTGGTCTTCATTAAAAAAAAAAAAAAAAAAAAAAAAGATTCATTTTTCTATAATGGATATGTATGAAATATTCAAAGCAGAATATGGAAAGAACAGAGTCATCTACAGTGGTTCTTTCACTGACAAAAGGCCCAATTCAGGAACATCTTTAACTCATGCATATAAATCAGCCCTATTCATGGCATCACTTAGTCTAACATATAACTTGAAACAACTGCCAAGTTAACTGTGTGTTTAAGTGTTATTTGAATAAATATGATTTCACAAATCATAAGAAAATATATGAAAATGAATCAGAAAAAAGAAATGTGAAATGCAAATGTGCAAGTGAGTATGCCTGAAGAGTATTTACAATAAAGGGAAATTGAGGGAAATGTAAAATCCACCCTGTCTCAAGGCAAATCTGAAATCTGCCAACAGTGTTTTTCATACTTTAACCAAAATAGTGTACAGACTGAAAATTGTGGCAACTTCAGGGAAGATGATAGAAGTTGGCATTTTAAAACCGTTAAAATATAAAAGTCAGGACCATCAGTGACGTGTTTATTGCATTATGTCTTATGTTATTCAGTTGTGACAAAAAATGAACAAGTAATTGCTGAGTTTCAAAAATCAGAGGGATATTCTGTTTTGTGTTTCATCATTAAAACAAACCAAGAACAAGACAACTACATTAAAAATGGGGGAGGGGAAGCATTTATTTTTGTTTGCAGTTTGAAGCTTAAAATCGTCAGAAATGTTTTTAATGATTATTTTTTCACAGGACCATAATATGATTTCAGTTATGGCCTATAAATTTGCCAGCTTGTCAGTCTATGACCACAAAATGTTTGGTTGTTTTCTCTGCCAGAACAGGACAATTGCATGAATCTCAAAAAATATTGCAAACTTTTGTTCTGTGTGGGTTTCCCTGGGAAATATCTGCAACCATCTGAGTTGAAGGGGGAAAAAGCAATTTCACAGGAGAAAAATAATTTACACTCAGACACTCAGAGAGGAGGAGAAAAAAAAAAGAAAGGAAAGAAAGGAAAGAAAGGAAAGAAAGGAAAGAAAGGAAGAAAGGAAAGAAAGGAAAGAAAGGAAGGAAGGAAGGAAGGAAGGAAGGAAGGAAGGAAGGAAGGAAGGAAGGAAGGAAGGAAGGAAGGAAGAAAGAAAGAAAGAAAGAAAGAAAGAAAGAAAGAAAGAAAGAAAGAAAGAAAGAAAGAAAGAAAGAAAGAAAGAAAGAAAGAAAGAAAGAAAGAGAAAGA
>NC_048893.1:127407857-127508293 GCF_011077185.1 Oxyura jamaicensis
AAAGAAAGAAAGAAAGAAAGAAAGAAAGAAAGAAAGAAAGAAAGAAAGAAAGAAAGAAAGAAAGAAAGAAAGAAAGAAGGAAAGAAAGAAAGAAAGAAAGAAAGAAAGAAAGAAAGAAAGAACACCACACAATTTTTCATAATGAACAGAAACTTCACATACGCAGTGTTTGTGTCTGGGTGCCAAAGCCTAGTTTTCTCAATCCATATTTAGGCACTTGCAGATAGGTGGCCTACTTGTCAGTAATACTAACATTCACAAATGAAAAAGAAATTGCAGTTACTTCTAAAAACCAAGCAGCTTATACAGAATTGCCTGGATACCTAAAGGGCCAAACTTCAGCACATACTTTTGAAATATTCAGCCTATATTTTTTAAGATCTCGCACACCATATTTTAGCCACTAAAATGTTTCCTTTTGATCTTAATGGCAGGATTAATAAATCTTGACCCATTATATGCGAGGTCTCAGGTAGTAGATAATTACTCTTAGCTGAGGGGAGTTACAGTGCACTGCAGGCGCTATCCCTGACCATAGCAGGAACAGAAAAGGCTGTGGATCAGCGTTTGGTTTCAGTGTAGCAGCATGTATACACGGTGTGTACAGTCAAGCATATTATGTGGCTTGCATTAAGGATGCTGTTTCTTCTGGGTAGGAGAAAAGACTGTGAACCTGCCTGCAGAATAAAATACAGAAAGGTAGTCACTTGTTCAGCATACTGAGTAACACGATAAGGAGTCTTCTGTGCTCGAGGCATTTCTGATTATTCAAGTGACCACTGGAAAGAATCATTGAGGATTTTCATTTTGTTCAGGCTATGCAGTGCTTCTAGAACAGAAACTAAGTGCCCTTATGTGACTTAGCTATGAATGCTGGAGAAGAATTATCACAGGAATGGGATATATGGGAAGACCAGTGGGAGCTTCAAAGCTGAAAAGGACGATATCACACTATAAAGCTCACAGATGTTTCTTAGGGAAGTGTGTGCAATTCTGAGAAATGCACTGCAGCTAATGAGAAGTATTTTGTAAATACAATGCAATTAGGAAACTATTTGCTGCATTGTACAAGCCTAATGCTTTCGGTTAGGAGGTATGAGAAAATGAGCATTCTAATACCCGTCGGCAAGCGTGGGTGACATGTGACACGGCTGAGTAATCTGCAGGTGAAGGCACTTATGTCATTTTTTCTGCTAACCAGAATCTGTTTGCCCAGATCATTAAGAAGACTGACAAGAATGTTTCACACCTGCATTCCCTTCTTTGGCTACCAGTTCCAGTCTGGGTGAAATCTAAGGACCTGCATTATCTCCACGCCTATCATCTCAGACCTGCCTTACCCTTACCCCTTTGCAGCACGCCTGGTCCCGGAGCTGAAAGGAAGGGGGTCAGCTGCAGAGCATTCCCGAGGGAAGGTCATTCACATGATAAGCCCCAACTGTAACCACTTCAGCCTAGGTCATGTTCATCAACCACACGAGTGGTCATACGCACCGGGTGTCAAATGAGAGTGAAAGAGCCAATGCACAGCATAAGAATCATCAGTCTGTGCCGATCAGCTTACAGGGTAGAGACATTTTAGAGCACAATGCAAGATCACTTTCTTTGTGCTCCCTAGTAGAAACAATCTTTAGAATTCACTGACATTTAATCATCTGCCTCGTATCACTCCTTTTCAGGGTAGCTATTTTGGAGCAATGTGGGGGTTGTCACAGAAATGGTTGCCTAATTCTGATCTAAGTTTTGTGCTGTGCACCCAGATCTTGTACTGATAAGTGTTTTAAATCCAAATGTAATAACAAAGCAAATTAAAAGTGATTCTGTTTCATGAAAGAGCAGTGACATACTTCCCAGATATCCCTAGCTCTTTCAATAAAAAATAAAAAACCTAGCACAATTTCCACAAAGCTGGTGGAAAAATGTTCGTACATCAATGCACAAGTTCCCACTGCCTGCCCTATCTCTTTAGTCTCAGTAGTTACAGGTGAATGGATTTTCAGTAGGGTCCAATAATCAGGACTTGTTCCATGTAAACTACAGACATTGGTATTTTCAAATCACTGCCGGCCTTATAAAATGGCTGAGGTTCAGTGCTATTTTGAAGCTTAGCAGCCAGAAAAATACCAGTGCAACTGCCAAGAAGCTTGCTGCTTCATGCAGCAAGGAACACAGACCTAAATGAGATTTCTCCTTTTTTTCTTGTAGGGAGGCTGTAAGGAAGCAGGGGGTGGGGAAAGGAGCTGCTCACTTGATTTTCCCTGAAATACACTGTGGTTGTAGATTTGGATCAATCCAATGAGTGTTTTACCACTGGTTTTAAGAAGATGTAAATGTTGTCCAGTTAATTGGACTCTGTTGAGATTAGTACATCTATATGTTTACAATATGCCAATAACATTTTTTTTCCAGGACAATTCCATCAAAGTTCTGTTTGTGTGAGTCTGCATTTTGTTACTTTATGCGAGTAAACACTTAAATTTTACAGGTCCATGAGATATTTGCCCACAGGTTAAAAAGAGAAAATCCTAAAAACATCCTTAAGATTCCTTTTAAAAAACTAAAAACCACCTTTGCTTCAGAGTTTAACTGGTAATTGATCTGATGGGCCCAGCCCCATGTTTCTCAAAATTGGACAAAGCAAATTATGACCATAGCTGTAAGTTTGATCTTAGTGTGTAGTATTTAATATCTTTATGACAACACAGAGTAACCTGCTTTTTTTAGGGATCATCCAATTCAAATTTTTTGAATGTTCAACCTCATTTTGCTTATCCAGTTCTACGTAATGCTCAAAGATCTAGTAGGTAAGGTGGGTAAATTTTGCAGATCTAATATTGTGCAATTTCACTATGGATTTCTAATGATCATCATACTCCTTTATATTTTAAAATTCTATCTTTTTATTGTATCTTTTTTCTTATACAACCGACCTCAAATCCTTTTAAAACCTACAGAGGGATTGATAGTAACTCACAGTTTATATAATGAGTCTTGTTCTTCAGTTCCCAACACTGAATGAAAATAATTTGCTGCTGTGGCAATGAATTAAAACCATTAATCAGGGAGTATAGACAACAAGCACACAAGAGAAAGCAGATTTTAAAAAGATTTTTAACATTGAACAATTTGTGTGAAATGTGCTTTTGATGATTTGATCAACCTATTTTTGTTGTTGTTGTTGTTTTTCTGGAAAATCTTTATTTTAAACACGGGCCAAAACTACTGACTCTGAGTCAGGAATTAGCCATGCATTTGTGAAATGAGGTAGAAGTACCAAGGCCTTCTACTAAGATGAGTGTAACACCAGCACTTTTACATGCAGGGGGAAAAACAAAAATGAAACAAACAAACAACACTAGCTTTTAAAAAGAAGAGAAAAACAAAAAATACATTTTCTACAGAGGGAGATGAACACCCTTTTCATGTCAAGGATGTTTTGCAGCTAAGAATAGCTTGCGGAATGGCAGCATAATCTGCTTTTCTGCTCTAGTCCTCAACTAATTCTTCCCTTCACCAAAACCTGCTGGACTGCTGTCTCGTCTCCACTGCAGTCTTTCAATCCATGCATGAGCTGCAGGCCTTCCCTGCTATAACTTGCTTGCTCACTCTGTCCTGCAGCCTTATTTTTTTTAGGACTCTCAGTAGCCCTAAGGGAAGGAGAAATCTTCCATTCATCCAAGAGGTCCGTCTTCATAGAAAGAACACAATGCATGCTTGGAAAAAATAAATCAGATACCCAGCACAGCCTGTCCTGAAGTTCCAAGCTAGGTCGGCCTCAGACTTTTGTGTACCAAATGCCACAGTTTAAGACCTCCTGAAGAAATACATCTTTTAGAGTGATTGTGACATCTGGTTTAACGCTGCCTGAGGATGAAATTGGTTTAGCATAGTTTGAAAACATGTCAAACGATTGTTTTTTGTTTAAAACATACACTATCCATTTGAAGCATTATTCTTGTTATCCATCAGGTGAACTCGGTAACACTGGATATTCTCCAGAGCCCATTTCTCATATGTTCCTGCCAGATGAATGGCTGAATTGTCAAAAAGCCATTGCAGTATGAAGATGAATTAGAATCACACAGTAGGGGTCACGACTACCCACATCAACTTCCTGCTTAAAACGTTTGCCACCTATTTGTGAATAATGAACTCCACTTACCTGAAAGTCACCTTACTACTGTAGTTCCCTCCAGGTCCCTATGCAGTCTGCGGAGACTGACTGTAGGCATTTCCTTAGGGAAAGTCTGCCCACCTGTGGTCTGACTGGTATTTTGGGGGCTGGGGAGGGGGACAGATGGGTCTCCATCTCTCCAACACTGGTTGTGCTCCTAAGTTCCTTAGGCAGTGTCTATGCTGAGGTAAGCCTAGGCCATTTGGCAATTTGGCAACCAGGCAGCTAAAAAGTAGAGGCAAAGGGATGACCATGATCTTGTAAGCTGTGTTAAGAAAAGTACCCATTATACCAAATACAGGACCTCCCGTAGTTGAATCAACTCTGTTGTTGCACACTCGAATGTGTGAATTTACTTTTGTTCCTCAGTACAGTTTGAGATAGCCTATCCTACAAAAAGAGATCCCAAATCTCCTGTCACTTGTTCAATATCGCACTCTTATCTAGTTTCCAGCTTGCTGTTACACCTTTGTAGCATTTTATCCATTTGGGTCCAGTCCTGTATGACTATTTTTCTTCACATTTTCATTCTTTCTTTTTAGCATTAAAGTAATTGTGGCCCTGTTTGCAAAGGAGTTAAAGTGTACAGTATTAGTAAGACTGCAGTCATTTAAAGTCTTGACATATCTGGGCAAACTGGAATGATTTGGCACAGAATTCAAATCAAAGCATCTTGCCGTACGTAAATAGAATTACAGTTTTAAATGGAAAGCTAAATACAGATGAAAGATGAAAGAGGTCCTAAGGAGCTCTGGCAAGTTTGTTAAGGTTATTATTTACGTTGTAACTTATGTGACATGGAAAAAGTATGTGGTCAAAAGACTAAAGAGGCTGCTAGATTTCCAGCCTGAAGAGTTTATGATATAATGGTCTGATTCAGGCAAAATAGCCAATGAAATCAAATAGGAAATGCACATGAATAAAAACTCATAATAAAGGAAACCTAGGCACAAACTATTAACTCAGATTATTTGTGTGTATACGCTGCAACATGCAGATCACGGATCAAAGCCTGAAACATTGTGAGACTGACTTTAAACAAAAACGTTTTTTAAAGTTCTGCATTCTAATTTGTTTCCCTTCTGGTCTCTATGCTTTTAGAAAGCCCCCAGTTAATGCTTTCAAGCTTTTATCTACAAACCTGAGGGCTAGAGACTTACATTTAGTGGTATCAGAGCTTTCAAGCAATCCCATTTATCAAGAAATTAAGATTGCAAGGAAAAAACACAAGACATTGCAAGAGTAAAAATATAAACAAGTAAATTGACAGCCTTGGAGACACTAATACGGAGAACTTTATATTTTAGCCAGCTTTACATATATAGAATAATTCTCAAAATACTTTCAAGATAGGGAAGCATTTCCCTTATTTCCTTTAAGTCCATAGGAATGAGAGTGGGTTAGCTTTCTCATATCTACCAGCCTAACTTATAAATGAATACATGCCCAAACGTAAAGAAGTAAATAACATATCATCTAAATATCCACTATGAACTGACCTAAATCCACCTCATGCATCTAGGATAAGTTTCCATGTACTCATCCATCTCTTCCCAGGCACAACTTATTGAAAATTACAAAAAAATCTAAATCTCTTTTGTCTGTAATTGTACCTTCATGGATCAGACACAGTAAAGAGGCTTGAAAATTGATGAATATGTCATTGTGAATGTTGCTCCCATTTTTTGCCCCTTTTACATTTTCAGAGGAAGGTATGGAGACTTTTTCACATCTGATTATCAGACTTGCAGTTTCAGTCTGTGCTAGGAAGTACAGCCTTAGAGTTATCAATTTTTGCTGTTCTAGCCATGTAAATGTAGGGTCTAACAGCTTTCCAGATAAAGCAGAGCATGAGAAGAATGGATGCTGCAGTTGGCAGAACTGGTTATGATTCTTTAAAAAAATCACTTTGCTACTACCACTGTGTCCTAAGCTTTAAAATAATAATAATAATAATAATAATCTGTCATTGATCAGCCTATGTTTTATATACTACAGTAAAGAGGCTTCTCAGACAACTGTCTTTTCCCTATTTAATAATGTTATTACTGTGGGTTGGTTAAAGCACTGTCTATTCAATACTTCTATGGAACCTAGTATTTTGCCAGCAGTATGAGACAGTTCCTCTATAGAAGCAGTGGTAGATTTTTAACAGAGTCTAATCTCAAGCAACTGCTAGAAATTTCATAACCACGTTACCTTGAACTTATCAGGAAAAAAAGAAAATGAAGATGTTGGTAATAGCACTGCTAATGCTTCTGCTTTAAAAGCAAAGGAACTGGGGGAGCCTGGTCAATCAGCAATTGATGTGCTGGATTAGATTCCAGATGCCATATCCTCTCTCTGGCAGTGCCAATGCTACACTTCAAAGGAACTCCGTAAGAGCAAATGGGACCAGGAATACACACACTGGTCTCATCCCTGTTTCTGAGCAAAAATTAATTTAAATACCAAGGCACAAGGCTTAATATCCACTGCAAATCGTGCATAGCAATTAATTTTAGTTCTGTATAATCTTGATTTTCATGTAATTTAAAAAGTCCTGTCACCTGCATTCATTCATTAGATGAGTTTTTATGTCAAAAAATAATGCTTTGAATTTAATTAGAACAGACTTTTTACATAAGAATGTACAGAGTAAAAAGTCACACTCTTCTCAAGTCCATCTGCAGAAATCAGAAACTCTTCTCCAGGTGAGGTTTCTGAGCAGTAAACCGGGGTATTAGCTTCAAGAGATTTGCATTAGTCTAATCCAAAGCAAAGGTAACGAAGCTATGGGTAATGTTGATGATGCATTCATACCATATTCATTCCATGTATTCAGGTTCACCCCACTCTGCACTTTCCTCATCAAATATCAGCTGCAAACCTCTGCTATCCAGAGCTACTGACTGATCTTAGGCAATTTTTGTTTGCTTGATAATGAAATTCATAGGGTAGAGGAACAGGTACAAATTCTATTATCAGCAGCCTGCCAGTATCACTTCTCTATCTTTTGCAATAAATACGTTATGGAAATGCTCACTGAAATCCCAATTTTGGCCAGTGGGAACAATCAGTAGGAAAACTGAAAGACCTTAATAGTGTTTCAACGAGAAATCACTGATTTAAGAGTCATTAGCCCAGTGGTGCCAATACAACTCATGACCTCTTTGATGAAAAAGAGTAATGATCAAGCTGAGCTTCACAGCATCCGATACAAAAGAATCAGTGGGGCAGAAGAACAACTGATCATATTTTTGGTTTAGATCTACTCCCACAAAATACAGAATGGAAGACTGGTAATTACTAACAAGCATTGAAGGCAGAAGTAAGCTATGAAGGTCTGTCACAATGGAAGAAAAAATAGTCAGTATAGACAATACAGTTCAAAGACACAGACCAGTCACTAGTTTGCTTATGCATCATTTTAGAGAAATTCTAAAACAATGTAGAGACATAGCTATAACATTTTTAGGGAATTTAAATAATTACGTTTTTGTACTACTCTCTATAGCATGGTTGCCTAGTTACGAAGCAGAGTCCTTAGAATGACAAAGAAAGTAGTAGTCATACATGTTTAAATCCCCCAAAATATCAGCACTGGCTTGCCTATAAGTAAGGGTAATGCAGGCTTATAGTTTGGTATCTCACAATTTGCCAGAACTAGACACAAGCATCATACACAATTCTATGCCAGATTTGAGATACATCTGTTTCTAGCTCTAAGTTATTCATATCAGATCATAAGCAATCACTGTACAGAGTTTGGAATCTGTCATTCACAGATTTTAGGTCACTGAGGTGTCCATGAATTCAGGGAAGCAATAAAAAAATAAAAAAATAAAAAAGCCTATTTGTTTTATTAATTATCACAGATGTCTGTGCGAGATGTCAATCTGAGGTGCTGAGAATGCTGTAGCATCAGAATTATCTCAGCACAGCGGGAAGGGCAAAGGTAAAGTCAGAAGATTTATTTATTTATTTATTTATTTATTTTAATATGCTATTATTGTCTAATTGATTTTGGGACTCCAGTAATTTAGTCTGTAGGTTTTTTGAGATTGTACACTGTCTGAATTAATTGAATGTCTGATGTATACAAAGTGCACAAATAGTAACATCCCATGCTTGGTTCTATGCAGAAATCCTTGGCATCTATGTGTAAACCTTCCAATTCACGTTTTACTTTAAACACACACCTTCTTTACACAATAAGAACAGTAAAAGCATTCAGGAATACAAGGTTTCACTCCTTTTATCACCCTGACTACTGAATTGTACTGCAACTAGCAAGAATAAAATAAGACTTATGAGCTGAAGGATCCAAGTCTGCCTCCTAAAGTACCCAGCCCGGATTTCAAACATCACAGGTAATTTTCTGGAGCTTATTTGTCCCAGAAGCAGTGAACTAGTAATTGCATGCCAATTTAAGGATAGATGTAGAAATTATTAAAGCTATACGCTGGCACAACAGAAACAAAGAAAGCCAGATTTCTATGTTAGTTATTAAGAGTTTCTCCATTCACATTAAGGTCATAATTTATATTTTGATGCTAGTATAATTTACATGAAAGATGTTTTGCTTTGACATTCTAATAAGATCTCTGTAGACTCTGACTGTTCTATTCCATGGTTTGTATTTTTCACACCAACCTATTGTAAATACTATACACATTTATTGAGTAATTCAGTTTCAGTAACTGGCTCTGACAGTCTTACTAAAAACACCAAAATTTCCAAAATCCCATTAAAACTAACTTTGTCTACTGTTTAATTATTTTTATAAGAATGGGATAGTTGGCTAGAAAAGCATTGGAACCATGGGGATTATTTTTGTTTTTCTCTCTGTAACTATAAGGACATGATTAGACAGATGTTTCATTGCAGATTTGTTTTAGACCAGTGTGATTTAAAAACACTGAAAATATAATACCCTTTAGAATGGAGTTCAGTAATAAAATTTTGAGGGAATTTTAGCTATATTATAGTAGAACAAAGAGCTTTCCATCAATTAATTAAACTAATATTAAAAGTGAAATTCTAAATTCTCCAGATAAAGGCAGACATCAAAGCAGAGTAATATTGTAATAAAATACTTTGCAAATACTTTCTGTCTATTATCCCTCTTCATATTGACTGTCAAATAATTTAAGTAAATGCCATTTCAAGGAACACTGTAATCAGAATGCTGTGACAGGGAGTATACTCTCTACACAATATTTTATTCTATAGTCATGGTTTTGAGATAGGGTTTGGATTAATTTTAGTGTGGAGACGTTAATCTGTATAGATTTGATAATCTAAAAGTAATGTGATATAAGTCGCAGTGGTGTAATTGTTTATGTGAACTTGCTGCTGAAAAATCTGATGAGATTATTCAGTGTATTAGGTATATACTACATCAATCAGTTTGTTAGTTTCAGGAACTCAGGAATAGGCTAAGAGATTAAATTACTGGGGTGGTTTTACTTTGGTAGGCAGCTGAACTGCACCACAACCACCTTCTCACTCCCCTTCCTCAGAAGAGGAGGGGAAGAAGAAAAGGAAACAACTCACGGGTTGGGATAAGGATAATTTAGTTAAAGGAAAAAATAATTATTAAGGAGAATTTATTATTAATTAAACAGTTTAAATAGAGGGGAAAAAGGGAAAGGAGAAAATGGGAAAAATAATAATAATAATAATAAATAAACAGTGTGGAAGTGCAGAGGAAAGAAATTACTCTCTACTTCCCACTAACAAGCAATGCTTGACAACGTCCTTGAAGCAGGGCCTCAACGCACGTAGCCGGTGTTTGGGAGGACAGACGTTTTCACAATGAGAGCCCACCCCTCCCCTCTTCTTCCTTTTCCACCTTTTATTGCTGAGTGTGACATGGCATGGAGTAAACCTTTGGCTGGGTTAGGTCAGCTGCCCTGGTGATGTTCCTAGGTCTGTTTCTGCCCACCCCCAGCCTGCTGGCTCTGGGGGGGCTGGAGGGAGTCCTGATGCGGTGCCAGCACTGCTCAGCAGCTGGCACAGCACCAGTGTGATACCAGTGCTGTTCTAGCTCCAAGTGCAGAGCATGGCACTGTGTGGGCTGCTGCAGGGACAGTTAACATCCCAGCCAGAGCCATCACACCCAGCCTGGGCAGAGACCCCGGAGCCCCAGGCACTGCGCTGAGCCCCTGCAGCTGGGCAGCAGCACTCCTGAGCAGCAGCGGCTGCAAGAGGCAGCAGTGCTCTTTGCACTTACCTCACCTAACAGCAGGCTGCAGAAATCCTGCTGTTGCCAAATGACTACTCAGAAATGGAACCACTGCTAACATACAACCAAGCCCAAAGATCATCTCTTTGTTACAGAGAAGAGGTGGAACCAAAGGCTAGCATCCCCCAGCAAAGTTTCTTCTAGACACTCAAGAGAAAACACTCAGGGACAATGTTTGTTCAAACAATATAATTTATTGGCTTTTTTCTTAAACTAATGCTTCTAGAGGGGCGTCCACTCCCCTAGCAGCATGGGCAGTTGCTGTCCTGGTGGTAATGGCAGCTGCAGGACTCCTGGGAGCAGCATCTTGAAATGGATCAAATGAGACTCTTCCATTCACAGGTTTGCTGGAGTCCTGAAACCCAGCTGCAGGGCTGTCCTCATAAAATACAAATCTATTTCCATTGAGGTGGCTAATCTATGGGAAACATCTCCTAACAAACAACCTTAATATTTTGCCTTAACTATTTTGACTATTCCTATTCATCTATGCATCTAATCTTTGAAGGTATTCCTCAGTGGAAACTTGAAGACACATGAGGAGAACCATTACCCTCGGCACTGGAGCAAATGAGGGATGCAAGAGCCGAGTTCTTCTCAATCAGAGCTGCAACCAACCCCATCTCTTCCTGCAGCTCCATCAGGAAAGTGGATCTCTGAAGGGAGTCTGCTGATGCAGAGTTTGCCCCTGCCATCTCTTCCATGTTCTCCATCTCAAGAAGCTTCGGCAGCAGAGACTCCCTGAGCAGACTCAAAGGCAGGCCCGGATCATGTTGGTAATTAACATGCATTTCTTCCCACTCCTCCTCTGCCTCCATCAACTCCTCCTCAACTTCTTCATCCTCTTCCTCTCCTCCATCTCCATCCTCACTGCTTGTGCTCCACACATCAGTGTCACCATTGGTGTCAGCTTTTCCCTGCCTGGGCAGCCAGTAGATCCCAAACAGAATGGGCAAGTGCCCAGAACTGCCAGGGGTGGCACATTGCAAGGAACATGGAACAGTGTGCTGTTCCCGCTCTCCAGTTCACTTCCTTCTTCAACCTCCTGCACCAGCCATAACATCTCCTGCCTCAACATCTCCTTTCACTGTTTGATGAGGTGTTGGGTGACCTTGTTGGGCTGGTCCCAACCTTGAGAGTGAGCTGCAGGAGGCTCAGGACAGAAAGGAGGCAAATGATTCCAATAGCCATGGTCTGGAGGAGATGGGAGAGAAGGGGGCTGAGCAGGGCTGGGTGCGAGGGAGCTGGTGGCTGGGGGAGAAGGGACAGGAGCCAGAGAGACGTGAGGGTAGGTGGGAGAGGGGGCACTGGAGCTTGGAGGCAGCAAGGGCAGAATTTGTGAGCGCTGCACATCCAGGGCCACAGGCCACCCCAGGCAAGTGTTTGTGCGCAGCTGTCAGGTGTCCAACAGGGCCGCAAGCCCTGGCCAGAGGTGGCGTGGGGACCATCCTGCAAAGCTCTCCCCAGGAGCAGTCCTGGGCTGGGCTTTGCCCCGGGCAGGGGTGCTGAGAAGGCAGGTGGCCCCATGTAGGCTCTGCCAGGCCCCAGCCCCTGTGGGGCAGCAGCGTCTCATGGGGCCACAGGTGCCTAGCACTTCCCCAAAGCCTCTGGGCACTTGCCCTCACTGGGGCTCCTCTGTGCCCAGCCCAAGGCCCTCCCAGCATGGCTGCACCCTGATCCCAGCCTTAGACACCACCCTGGGGGCTGGCGTTTGTGCCCCTGCCCCTGCCCTCGGCCAGCCTTCCCCCCGCCTGCCGCACTCACCGATGGCCTGAAGGGCTCTGCATCACAGAGCCCCGGTGACAGTCCCCATGTCAACTCATCCCGGTTGTGGTGTGGGCACCAGAGCACCATGGTGACCACCGCGGCCCTGGGAGGCCCCAGTCCATGTCCCCAGTCTCGGCTCAGCATCACACAGCTGCCCCGCGCACCCCAAACCCCAGCCCTGGCCTCCACAACGTGCAAAGCACAAACCCAACAAGCCGGTCATCTTCGGGTCCTGTCTCTGCCTGTGTGTGTCTTGTGCATCTCGGGGACACGTGCTCAGCTCTGCTGCTGCTTCAACCTGCAAGGGGAAAGCTGCAGCCCCACTCCCCAGAGTGGCTTTGCCTTGGTAGGCAGCTGAACTCCACCACAGCCGCTCTCTCACTCCCCGTCCTCAGAAGAGGAGGGGAAGGGAAGAAGAAAAGGAAAGAAACAACTCACGGGTTAAGATAAGGATAATTTAATTAAAGGAAAAAAATAATTATTAAGGAGAAATTATTTTTAATTAAACAATTTAAATAGAGGGAGAAAAAAAGTAAAGGGGTAAAAAGGGGGAAAAAAAAAAAACTACAAGCAAAAGCTGTGTGGAAGTGCAGAGGAAAGAAATTACTCTCTACTTCCCACCAACAAGCAATGCTTGACAACGTCCTTGAAGCAGGGCCTCAACGCACGTAGCCGGTGTTTGGGAGGACAGACGTTTTCACAATGAGAGCCCACCCCTCCCCTCTTCTTCCTTTTCCACCTTTTATTGCTGAGTGTGACATGGCATGGAGTAAACCTTTGGCTGGGTTAGGTCAGCTGCCCTGGTGATGTTCCTAGGTCTGTTTCTGCCCACCCCCAGCCTGCTGGCTCTGGGGGGGCTGGAGGGAGTCCTGATGCAGTGCCAGCACTGCTCAGCAGCTGGCACAGCACCAATGTGATACCAGTGCTGTTCTAGCTCCAAGTGCAGAGCACGGCTGCTGCAGGGACAGTTAACATCCCAGCCAGAGACAGTACAATTACCTACTAGCTCTGGCCACAGTAGCTCAGAAAGTAAGGAATACAGCAGTTGTAATTTTTATTTTTAATATGGTGAATAACAATTTTGAAATCTGGAAATTCTTAAATCTCTTTTGGAGGATACATTTCCATGTTCCCCTAAACTTTTCTGATTCTACATAGCCTTAAAAAATATACTGTGAATGTAGAAACCAAAGCTAGCTTATTAATTTGGCATACTTAAATATGTGAGACTTTCTGATTATCCAGGGTCTTCCTGATTATCTCCCAATAGTCAATAGAGGCCTTCACAGTTCCAAAGCTCTCTCTAAGAACTTTGTTGTATTCTACTTTGTAGAATAAAATTCTACTTTGTAGAAAAAATACTTTGTAGTATTTAAAAAAAAAAAACAAAAAAAAACTTGAAAATTCAGACTCATTAATGGAAATTTAGAAGACTTTTTTCAATCTAATGTGCCATTTTTCTATCACCTCTGCACTCCCACCAGTTTTGATTTGTGTCTGTGCACAATCAACTTATTCATTACCTGCCTTATACACTTTTTTACTATCCAGGATTTGGAACAGACATACTATAGGCTGCAGTGATGGATGACCTACTCTTGCCCAGCTAAAGATTTCTCTGTCTTTCTACAACATTCAATGTATTCACTGCAGTAAGTAGTTATTTTACCTTGAGGAAGTTAATGGTTAAGCACTGAGCTGGAAAACATGCTTTGTACAGAATGCAATCAGAGTACTGATGGCCTGCTTTGTCTTACTCACCACAGATATGAAGACCCTCCAGGTTCTACATCAATCACTCTTTCTTCTCAATATCTATACAAAGGCACTGGGGAAAATTATGAGACATCATTTAAAGTACCAACAACATGGATCACTTTCTGTCCCAATGTATGGTAAGACTCTTACTCTGTAAAAGTTATCTGCTGTCAGCTATGTCCAAAGTCAGAGTGAATCCTGCTCAGATCCATGGATAATGCCACATGAAGTGTATAGACTGCATTGTTTGTTCTCTTTAGCTAAAATTCTTTCTGCTGTTCTCTTCTAGGCTTCCAGTAGGAAACTGTGATACTGTTGACATTTGACTAGTTTTATTTTAACTATCACTGAATCATAGAATGGCTCAGGTTGGAAGGGATCTTACAGATCATCTAATTACAACCCCACTGCCGTAGGCAAGGATGCCACCCACTAGATCAGGTTGGCCAAGGCCCCATTCAGCCTGGCCTTGACCACCTCCAGGGATGGGGCATCCATAGATTCTCTGGGCAACCTGTTCCAGTACCTCACCAACCTCTGAGTAAAGAATTTATTCCTTATATCTAATCTAAACCTACCCTCTTTTAGTTTAAGACTATTTTCCCTCATCCTGTCAATATCTACCCATGTAAAGAGTCCTTCTCCATTTTTTTTATAAGACCCCTTTAAGTATTGAAAGGTTATGAGTTCTCCCCAGAGTCTTTTCTTCTCCAGGCTGAATGTCTGCAGCTCTCTCAGCCTTTCTTCATAGGAGAGGTGCTCCAGCCCTCTGATATCTTTGTGGCCCTCCTCTGGACTCATTCTAACAGCCCCACATATTTATTGTGCTGGGGGCCCCAGACCTGGACACAGTACTCCAGGCGTGGTCTCATGAGAGCAGAGCAGAGGGGGACAATCACCTCCCTCACTCTGCTGGCCCCTCCTCTGGTGATGCAGCCCAGGATGCAGTTGGCCTTCTGCTGCAAGCACGCACTGCTGGCTCACATCAAGCTTTTCATCCACCAGAATCTCCAAGCCCTTCTCCGCAGGGCGGCTCTCAAGGAGTTCTTCTCCCAGTCTGTACTCATGTCTGGGACTGCAGTCTGTAGCAGACACACAATGTCGCCACATTGCTCTGCCCACTAATCCTGACCCACAAGCTCTCAGCTTGCTCTTCACCATCCCACAGCAGAACTCTATGCATCTGCACTGCCCACTCGCATATAGGGAAATTCACTCTTCACACCTTCCAGAGAGCCTGTATCTATCCATCACAACACTCCAGTTTTGTGAACAATCCCACCATGTGGGAAGCACTCTGTGCTTCAGATGAGATCTTACCCCTGCAATTGCATGCACACTTCTAATTCCTCAAGGTGGTTTCCCATGCTGCAGGCATTAGTGTACAGGCACTTTGCAGAGGCACCCAGCTATGCTCATCCCCCAGAAAGGGTATGAGAACTTCCTCCATAATGCCACTGGGGACAAAAAAAAAAAATGATGGGAAAAGAGAAATATTAACATGAATATGCCATATCACAGCTCTTTTCACTGCCAGGGGAATTCATTTGCAACACTAAGTAAATAGTGTTTTGACCTGGGACTTTTTCTGTATGCTTCACAAATTCTGCACACAAGCTGATAAAAATAATCTTTTATCTTTGAGTAGCAGAAAGCCTAAATCCCTCCTCATGGATAACAAACATGGTTACAATGGTCTGGGACTTCATGATCTTTAGGTAGGCTCATGATAATTCATGTTCCCAGGGGACAGAGCACTGACTTGAAAAATTGTTCACCACTACTTAAAAATGCAGAAACAATATTTGGGAGGCCACTGCAGGCATTTGCTGTCTTTCTGACACCTGACTGATTCCTCTTATAATGCCAATTCATTCCAAAATAGTTTTCCTTGTGTTTATACTCTATATACAGATCACTGGCATGAGCCTATTTCATAAAAGAAGCAAGACTTCCCTCAGTATTTATGTACTGTACTACTGTCCAATGCAGGAGTTAAACTCATGAAAACTCTATGACCTAAAACCAGTGAATTCCTTTCCAAAGGGAGATGGGAAAAAAAGATTTAACATCTTGCTGGTCTGAAAGTAGTAATTTCCCTTTAGTCAAACAATCCAGAAGTTACACCCACTAATATTACCTAGAAGAATTTTTCCTTCTCTTAGCCCTCTAATCTTGCATACATATGTCAAGAAGCAACAGAGATGGAGAAAAGGAAATTTTCCAACATTATCATAGGGATGTAGGTGAAGTATAGTGCATAAGTGGGATCCTGCTGTCAAAGTAATTCTATTTTGGGTGGCATTGAGGTTAATAGCATATGTCTAGGTCTAGAGTGAGAGGAAGAAGGAGGAAGACATAAAGAAACCCAGTGCAGTAAATGCATATAGCAAATAAATATCACTCCACTCACATCAAATGCTTACTCTCAACTATACCAGTTTGTTATTCTACAAAAGTAGGAATAAGCTTACGTTTAGAACAAGCTTATGAAATTCATTCAGAGTTGTAATTCCTGAATCTCATACTTTCATGTTGATCCTAGCTGTATTAATGCTCCAGCAGGTTGCTGCTCTTTTCAGCTGAATTGATGTTTATTACTAATTTCTATGTCTACATGTCATGTAAAACATTGCTTTTAAATGCTTGTTTTTTCCAGCCTCTGGGAGAGTTGATATTTTAAAATGTATTCTAGAAAGGATGAAGTTTTTATGTGGAAGTAGATATGAGTGAGATAAAACAACTCTTGTTTTTCTTCTTCTTCCTCAAAGAGACATGAAGCTTGAGCAGTACTTAGCAACACCATATTACCATAATAAGTTTATGTATTTCTTATGTATATAAACAGGGTGTTGCTGGGTGATGCACAATCAAAGCTACACTAAATCATTGTTCCAATGGCTGAGCAATTTTCTTTCCAAAAGGACACAGAAATGAAAACAAAATTCTGCAATCACTGGGAACTCATTCCTCAGTGATTACTTTCATTTTCATTTTAAAATGTGATAAAGGATCCTGCACTTCTCATTTCCCTTGAAGATGATTTCAGATGATCTGACAACAGCTGGGTTTTTAAGACTATGGGTTCTTAACCATGTTGAGACACGCTGGGTAAATCTCATCTCATAGAACTTGAGCCTGCCAAATGTTACATGTCAAGTTCAAGCCACTTCATCAAAGTTCTGCACTTATTCAATGAATGAGGTAGGAGCAAGTATCCACGAAAGTTGCCTGCCTACCCATCACAACAGGGGATAAATTACCCTCTGGGCATTCCTGTCCCTAAGGGCTACGGAGAATTTAAATGATTAGTTTACAGAGGCGTAGATTACTAGAGGCTTAGGTTATAGTAGTAAAAAGCTAAGAGAGGTGAATTTGATCTGTAAATGACATCCACGTTAGAATTTTATTCTATTTTAATGAGACAATACTGCAGCATTTTTCCTGATTTATTACAGAGTAGCTTGAAGGGAAGAAGTCAGAAATGTCAGGGACAGTGGAAATGCAAGTAAATCAATGTACTGTGCAGACAGTAAAAATACAGGGAAGCAAGCATGGAGAAAAGCCTCCTCATAGAAGGTGTCAATTAGCTTGTTAATCGGAAAGGAGAGGGGAGGCTTTCATGGAAAAAATGTAATAATAACTGTTACTCTAAAGAAGGTGAACCTACCTTTGAGTAATGGCTGTCTGGAGAGCCAGCGTGCAGAGTGAGAGAAAAATCTAAATATGCATGTTTTGATGAGGCTAGCAAATAGTCTTCTGATTTCTTTTCATTTTGGGGATATGCTTGTTCAAACAGGTGTAAACAAGACAAAACAAAACAACTTAATAAACCCAGATGAGGGCTGTTCCTTAAACCATAATCATATGTAAATAAATGACTAGCTATTTTAGCTTCCTTAAAAATAGTGAAACATGTGGTAAAAAAAGAAAGGGGGGAATGATTATGCTGCCACTGCAGTAGTTTCGGGATTAGAGTAATCTGTTTTATTTCTGGAAACAATGTGGCCCCTCTTCTTATTGTGACCATGTGAGAAAGAGAAGCGAAGTGTTATGCAAACAGGCTACGGGGAGTAGCTGCCATCCTCAGGGGAGGCACATCCTGGTGTGGAACTCGGCTGGATACAGATAAAGAGAAGGCAGGCTTGAAAGGGGAGCATTAAGCAGTTAATCTCAGGCTGGCTTTAAAACTAACATCTCTGACAGAAAGGGTCACAATAAAGGGACGATACAGAGAACAGGGTGGGGAGCATGAAATGAATGAGGTATAGCTGTTTGATGGACAATTTCACCTGACACATGCAATTGTTTGGAGTGGACAGGATCTATCCTTCTTTCTGTGGGGTGTGCAGTAGAGGTATCCTTGCAGCAAAGAGAAGAGTATAGCTCCTCGTATGAATAATGGGAAATGTCTCCCACTTTCTTTGCTCATCTCCCTGGTAGCTCATAGCTTTGCATCATTGCAAATTTTGTAAGTGCATTTTTTACTATGGTTATTGTCAGTATTTCATCTCTAGTGGGATAATTGGATATTTCTTCATGGCATCATTATCATCAATGACAGATGAATCTCCAGAAGCTGAAATTTCTTTTTAGTTTGGATAAGCATCCGAATATTGAGATGATTCTTTGAACTGTATATGGACTACATGAACTGGAAATCTCGGAACCTGAGCTGAAAATATGACAAGTAAGGTGTTTCTCTTGAGGTTTCAAACACTTTTGCCATGAGTTACATCTAGAAATACAGAGAAAGCAATGCTGCTGTAGTATTCTGGCATTTGGTGGTGAAAAAGGATCTTCAGGTATGGCTCATTTTGTAGAACACAGTTTAACTTAAAGCTCAGTCTAGTTCAAATGAGAATAAAGTCCATCTTAATACATGCAGGATTAGGAAATTAGCAGGGATGTAGTGTTTTTTTCCAACTGATAAAATGTGAGATCTTATATTGTAAGAGGAAGAAAAAAAGTGTATGTCTGTAAAAGTAGCTTGATGGGTGAAAATCATCTTGTCTAATTACTGACTTCTAAAAGATATCTAAGTCTACTTTCCCTTTATAGTTAATAGAATCATCTTCAGAAAACCATTTGCTGACCTGTCTTGGATGCCTGTCTTGGGAAGAGATGAATGGCTCTCTGGAGATTTGAACTGAGGGTAACAACATTTTCAAAACATTAAAGCTGTGAAATAAAAGTTATAAAAAGAAACCCTTTTAATCAGACTGTGTGGAACAGAAGTTGAGTGATTCCTGGTGTTTTCAGGGATCAAGGACGGGAGCTCTGGAAAGCAGCATTCTCCTTCACTTAGTTTTTGTATTGTTTCTTTTATGAGTTTGCTATCGGTAAGACTGAATAGAATGCAGGTAGCAATTTGTTCCACATCAGTTCAAAATAACTTAGAGAAGGATGATTTGTATTCCAGTCCAAACCTTTCATGCCTTTTTTTCTTTTATCACATTACTCCTGGACCTTCCAGCAACAGCCCATGAATCCAGTGGTGATATCTAGACGATGAAGTGCAGATCACAGTAATAAATTCTTTTTTTTTTTTTTAACCTTTGACCATTTCAGAATCACTTTGCTGACTGCTTGACCTTACAATATTTTTTGTAACATTTTAAACAGTGGTATAGCTTTGAAGAGCAGCTCTTTTAATGATTTCTTGTTCCAACAATGCAGCCCATCCACAAGCTTTCCTCTCTGGAGCTCTGAATGGGCAATACATATTCCTAAACCAGTGACAGCTTTATTGTATTATCCAGAATCTCATAGGGCCAGAAAATTGTAGTTATATAGCACTGGTAACTGCTGAACCCCAACTTTTCAGTTTGATATGCTATGTTGGAGAGACAGTAACCATCTCACAGTGACTAAAAGACTATTTTAGGTAATTTAGAGAACACAAACCATTTACCATTCATAACTTCTGCTTTCCATGCTGGAACTGTAGAGCTGGACATTGTTCAGTTATCCAATATGGCAGTCAGGAGATAAAAAGTACTTCATTTTCTATGACTGTGAATATTCTGCAGTTATTTATATCAATGCAAACTGTGCATACTGTGATATCATTTGATTTGTAACGTCTTAAGTCCAGGCTGTAGGGGGAAGAAACTTCAGCATGTTCAAGGGACGATTAGCCTCATGTATTCTAAAAGATGTCTGAAAGAAACTAAAGGTCCTAACTCTAAGAGGAAGTCAGTACTGAAGAGATTGTGTGGAAGAGTAAATAGGTTTAACATGCAAAATTTAGGATAACCCACAAAACTCCTATGTGGCTCTGCTCCTCAAGTAAGGTTATCTATTTTCTACATCAACACTGTCCACATCCTCTCATTGCTGGGATTCTCCAGACAGTCTGAAAGTTGAAGAGCATGTTTTCGTACTGGTCGTGCAGAGAATGAAAACCATGCATGAGTCAGAGCTCCTGCCCACCAGCCCTGTCCACAAAACCATACCACCAGCCTCACTGGTGGCTACAGAGAGAGCACTGACAGTCAGAAATGCGAGGTAAACCCAAGTGGCATGAGTCCAGGGCAAACGAGTTATCATACTACACACATCACATCTTCCAAGGGCTTGAAGTAGGGTTCAAAGACCACTTGTAGCCAGGACTTCTGTTTTACATTGTGCCCATAAATTGACATTATATTCCTGGTTTAGTTCTAGGGCTTTGCAGGTTGTCTTGGTCTTGGCTCAGAGGGGAAGACCAGCAAAGCAATCAGTGCTGAACTCTGCAGCACCTGGGAGCTGCTGGAAATTTGCCATCTCCCTGCCAATAAGACCTGGTTCAGCTAGTTTTATGAGCTCTGACAAGATCTTGTGCAACATTGCTGTAAATGTTGGTAATGTAACACCTGTATCAGAAGCATAAGGAGATTTTCGTTTTTCCTAGGTCTGCCAAAAATGTGAAGGGGACACATACCACAGTGTGCATGGATGTCCGATCATATGAACTTTGTTTTGAAGAGCAGACAGAATGCTTGGATTAGTAATCCTTTGTTGTTTTAAGCATGTGAAAGTGTCCCTGTGCTGACCTCCTGTATTTTTTCTAGTCAGTTGCTCTTCTGTTGCAATTCATATTATCTATTTTTCTTCTTTTTCTTATAAAGATGTGAAACTCACATAATGAAAAATTAACTCTTTTTTAACCTCTTTTTTAACCTAATCTGCCCAGTGTTATGATTAGACATGACATGCAATAAGTAAATAAAATTCTTTAAGTTACTGAGTTAAACAATAAAACCTATGAGAAACATAACTAATTAGAAGAATTTCAATTTTAAAATATTTGACCAAAACTGTTCATCTCACCTCCTCCGAAAATATAACCCTTCTTTCTTCTAAAGCATTACAGCACTAACCACCATACTGTCTGAACAGCATGAACCCCACATTCCAATTCCTTGAGAAATATGAGCAAGCACAAGAGAGTAAAAATCACATTTTGTTTAGTCCTCCTTGGGAAAAAAATAAAATAATAATAATAATCCAAATCTATTTAGATCTTTGTTGCTATGTAAGAGAATCAAAAAGAAAATGTTTTTTACTGGATGAATAAAAATTTCTAAATGATAGTTCTAAAAGATTCCCTTTAAAAAAAAATAGTGAGAATGACATGTCTAAATGTATAGAAAGTTTCTTTTTTGAACCTGCCAACAGCTGTTGTCATGAGTTGTGTTAGTGATTTTGAGGAGAACGTGGGCTGTAGATCAGATGTCCTGGAGGTGACAGCATAAAGGATGTAGGCCATCTGGGTAAGATCCATAAATATTTTTAACACCTGGATCTCACCTCTTCCCAAACACCCATAGGTATTAAAGGTTTCCCTAGTAGAAGACGTAAACCTGAGATATAGAATACACAAATCCTCAGTCTCTAAAACATGTATGAGGAGTGATGATGGCTCTGCACTGAGGCAAAACAGAGTTACCAAAGGCAGCAAAGGGCTTGTGAACTAGTAGGTACTATGAAGGGTTAAAAAAAGAACCAGCTTCAGTAGCCCAAGTTGGCTCTCTCACGTTTCCTATCTTTGGTGGCAGCAGAAGCTGCAACACCATTTCACAAGGAGCCTCCCTTTTGCTCACCACTGCCTTTCTCTGCCAATACATCGCTGGCTCTCTTAGACACCCAATTGTATGGATGGCACACCAAGCCTGGTGGGGGTGGCGTGTGATTAGCCAGCATGGGTTATGGAGGTAAACTGAGTGTTTCCATAAATGAGTAGTGACCTCACTGTCCTATTAGGATAACAAGGATAAAAAAGAGCCTTATGAGCCACCAAGCTAGCAAGCAGAGACATTTGTCCATTTCTGGTAAGTGGCCATTAAAGTGTGAAAGAGGCAAAAAATCAGCTGAGATTTTCAAAAGGACTATTGCTTTACAGACCCTTTGCTAAACTGCTGAAGTTAAATTCCTATTTTCCATATAGCTTAAACTGGCTTCCTTAAAATACAGAAAACTAAAACCTTTGGTCAGTTATATTTGAAATATCTGGCTGTTTCCAGTGAGCCAGGTATGGGAAATTAACTGTACTTAAAAAGATGTTCTTCAGGAGCTGCTTTCAGGAAAGAAAAAGGGGAATGGAGGGAGAGGTTAAATAATAAAAAAGAAGACTGCTTTTATTTTGCTATTAGGTGGTGTGCCCTTAGTTATTGCAGGACATTAGTCACAGAACCACAGGAGGAGAGACTTTGTAAACCTCTGATTGGAAAGGATCCTCAGAACTTCACTTGGCAACACTGCACATTAAAAGACATAACACAGAATTTACACTTTCGAGTTCATATGCTATTTCTTAAGGTGATTTGATTTTTAGGAAAACAGTTACAGAAAGAATCATAGCAAAGCCTAAAGCTAGTTGGTGATTCTCCAAGAAATTGCTACGCTTCTCTCTCAGGGCCCTTTACAGGATGCTCTGAGGACCTTCCATTTGCCATAGCACTGTTTTTTGTTCTCCAGCTGCTTGAATCTCATGCATAGATTATAGGCATTTTTACTTAGTTATTTACCTTAACTGGGAAGAAAGATAACACATCAGTCTGCAAGCACAGCCACCAAATACAAATACTTACTGTTTGCTTGAAGTGAGACATTCATCCATTACACATTCTGCTAGGATAAGTTGTATGGGAGGTGAGGAGTTAAAATACTACTCGTCTAAATTGCTGTTCAGATTTCTAACTGAATTTACTGCTGTCATTGACTTGTGGTCAGAAACCTAAGTCATAAGTGATAGTTTGCAAAAAAAGCGGAACACTCCCCTCCAGCATTTTTGCGTAGGTTAGTAGGAACTGAAAATTTTGATGGCATTCTTCTGGTTTAACATAACATTTACCTACTTCTAAATAACTTTTTTTATTTCAGGTATGTCTGGATCAATTGGGCTAGGACAGTAAAAATGCATTAAATGAGTCCCAGATAGACATAGCACAGCAGGAGTAATACATTTTTATACTTTCTAATCAAATATTTTGAGTATCTAGGGGAAAAGGCTTTATATTCTGTTAAATACAGGACTTGGAACCAAGAATTCTGGGGTTGTGTTCCCTCTTTGTCACTGATTTAACTGAAAGAGCTTATGTTGGTCATGTATGTGGATACAGTGGTTGTCTGCATTTATAAAACTCAGTACAGACATGGCTCTTTATAATTCAGGCTAATAACAACCCCAGTCAGTACCAAAGGTCTCCAGAACAACACGTACTGCCTGCATCAGTGGTGTCTGCAGCTAGGCTTAGAAAGTCTTTGGCAGAAGTCCTACCTCCGCCATGTTCCAGCTGCCTAGGAAAAAAAAATCTTCATGACCTGCAGTGAATGATTGAGTTTCTACATGTTGTCTTCTCTTCCCTGTGGAAAATGGTGTTGCACTTTGCAGAAACTTGATTAAGTCTGTTTGGATGCTTCAGGAGCAAAGATGTTTTACTTTGTTTCCTAAGTGAAGAAATTCAGCTTCATCTAATGCACAACAATGTAGAGGGAAAAAAAAAAAAAAAAAAAAAAAAAAAAAAAGCTACCTTAGCTATGCAGGATGAATTATCTCACTTTACAGGCAAGAAATCTAACAGAATGACTTGCCTGAGGATCAGCAGTGAGTTTGAGTTTATGGCAATACCATATCTCCTGATGGGCCTGAGCTACAAGATTATCCTTCACCCATGCCAGTTGTTATTTTAATATAGAGAAGTATCTTATTTCTTAAGATACATAAATGATTCATACTAGTATGGAAAGGAATTAACTTTCACAGAGAAAAATGCTTTCATCTGAAATGGTTCAAAGCCCATGTTTGCAATGAGTACTATTGTGCTTGGAAACACTGGTTTCCTGTTATTAAATTCTTTGTATAAATTCAAATCATCATATGCTGTGGCAGTGCTTTTGGTATCTTATCTCCATTATAACAGGTCAATAAAAATAAATTCTACTGCTTCCAATAACAAACTAAAATTCTGTGGAGATTTATCTAGTGAGGGAGGGTTCAAATCCTGGGGAGGCTGAGCAGCTGGGACTCCTATGGCTTTGCTGCTTAGTACCACCTTGCTTTGGAGCCCAGAATTTTACATGGTAAATGATCTAATCACCTACCAGGGCTTAGAACTACCACAAGTTAATAACAGCGCTGCAGCCACTGCCGCAAAATATTACACAATAAAACAAAATAAATGGAAATAATCTCTCATGAGTGCCGATAATTTAGATTTACAGAGTAATCCATAGGTATTGCAGCTCCTAACAGATTGCCAAAATACTGCTTGGAGAATTCTATTTCAAATCTAGTACATTTTATTATCATTTCAGAGGCTAGAAAATTGAGGAATAAATTAAAGAGCTAAAATGGGGAAAACAAACATTTACAGATTGGATTTAAACATTCAGAAGTGTGAAGCAAGCCCCCTCTTTTGAAAGGATTTTATTAATGTTTGATTAGCTGAGTCGCAAGCCTGAGCTGGCTCCCTGGTGTCCCCTGGTAGCCAGATGCCCCACACAGCACTCTCCCACCTCAGCAGCAGCATGGGCTTTGGCACAATTATTTATGTGGCTGCAGCTCATGGGTGGCATTTCTCATCATCCCATCTGGAGGCCCTTCACAAAGATTTGGTTGTAATTATCACCGCTGAAGGCAAGCAATAGGCATCTTGCTTAGGTCTGCCAAGCGAATCACAGCGGGGAGCCATATGGTGAACAAGGTGCTGGTCCCCTGTATTTCTAGGGATGAGAGGAGGCCAGGCATTTTGAAGGTCAGTTCATGTTGCTTACTGGCAGCTTGGCATCAGAAATGAGGACCCACTCTTGCCAGCAGGCCCTCTGACTAAATGTTCTTTGTGTCTTTATGGACTTTTCCCTACTATTTTTTGATATTTTTGATTTTTCTGCACAGAGGCAGAAAACTGCCTGCCCTCAGGATGAACTAGTCTCACCAGCCTTTTTTGCCCACTGATGAGATTTACACCCGTAAGGTCTGCAAGGAAGAAGCAAAGGTCCATGTTTCTCCTGGTGCCTGCCTGATGTGCAGGGGGCCCTTTCCTGGGCCTCGCACATCTCCACACGGTGTGCAAAGCCCAAGCTGGCCAGTTTATGTAACATAAGTGAATCTCAGCCTGTACAAACTGGGCTCAGTTCGAAACATGAGCTAAAAGAGACCACTGTGAGTTTCCTATCTACACAGTACAAGGTCTCATACACCACCTGTATTTCCAAGAAACTCCTGTCAGCTTTGTTCTACTCTGCTGTCATTCCTTAGAGACTGTGTCTCAGCTATAATCCTCCCCCAGCAGATCCTTGTTCTTGGTTAGCCGTCTTCTCCCACTCTACAAATGCATTAGTCCCCCTCTTTAAACTGAGTTATTTCTGAGGAAGCTTGTTCTCCTGAAAGCATGTGTAACTTCAACATTGTGATATGAGTGTAATCAGGCCAGTTGTAATATTTAATTACCCCGGATATTTGAATTCTGTTTTTCTAGGTGTATTAATGTGTAGCTTGGAAGACTGATTTATTAAAGAGAACGTTATTGACAAGTGTTTATTAATATCTTAGACAATGAAACATAGTGTGTACTGCATTCTGCCTTACCACAGCTGTGACCCTGCCAGTGTAATGTATGTAACAGATCATGACAAATATCATTGTCTGAGTGTGAGTGGTTCAAAAGAATCTAAGAAAGCTGGATAAGTGTGAGGTCAAAAAAAGGCTATTTAATTTTTAGAAAAATTACGATGTTGAAAAAAAATGCAAGTGTTAAGAGCACAAGGCTCTTCAATGAATTAGCCAGCATTGTAAAAAATCCAGTTTTATATACATGAATATAAATTTCTCTTCTGTTTTTGGATCCACACAAGTAGCTGCTGTAGCTATACTTGAGTAGTTAGTTGTATCTAGGTATAAAATGTGTACAAAATTTGAACATGATGGTCAAAAAAGACCTGACTTCTCAAAGCTGGAAAAATATGATAGCACAGAAACCAATGCAAAAGAAAGTCAACAACAACAGGAAATGGAAATATAATAAAATTTAGTAAATACCAATTTTATAATCTTGTTGAGATGTCTTTTTAACTGTTCTACTAAGTAGAATTTGTTATCAATTTTTTTTCCTATGAGCAAATGAGATCAATAATAAAACTCACGCAAATAATTAATATGCCTATTTATAATGCTAATTTGCTGGTTTGGGTGGAGTAGAATCTAATTCTGCACAGTGCTTATATAATGCTATACCACTATAGTGTTGTTTTAAGCATAGAAAGTTCCTGTGGTATCTCAGGTGTTCAGGCTTTTCAGTGATAGATGATTTTCTACTGATTCACTGAAGCACAGTAATTTCCATAAACACTTCACAAGCAATAATTCAAAAGGCATCAAGCAGTAAGTTTTGTATCACTTTAGAAATACCATCTAAATCTACACCAATGCTACGATACATAGTCTATTGCTTAAAGATACACTTCACAAACGACTCTAACTTTTTCTGCAACACTTGAGTCAACCACAGATTCCCTGCTTGGCAGGACAATGTAGCTCTGTTTCATCAAAGGAAGACTAGAAAATGTTAGCAAATGTTAACCCTCCTGCATCTTTCCTGCTAGAGGCACTATGTCATTGGCAATACCAGAGACTGCTGACCATTAGAATCATGGGTCTTTATCACCAACTTGAGCTCGGCCCATGTCTGCTGTGTCTGTCCAGGTAGCCAACACATTTCCAAGCTTCAGTCCTGGGGAGCAAAGCTTTCCCTGTAGGGATCTTGCAGCTCAGAGAGTAGCACCTGTGCTTAACCTTGGCTCTGTGCTTAAATTCTGTTGGCTCAACCAAGTTAGGCATGCCCCCCCTTCCCCCTCAAGTGCTTTACTGCTCAGGTACAAATTTAGGAAAATGATTAGATAATAACACACTTTGTAAATGTGAGATTTATTTTTTTATTTGTGTCTAAGTAAATCAGACCATTTCTCCCTGACCAGAAGAATATAATGAGTTCCTCTAAGAAATGCAGCTATTCAGAAAATGGCTTAGAAAGAAAAGTCATTTTTATAAAAGTCACTATATGACATACTCTAGTAAATTGTTTTTTGTTTGTGCCAGCTTTTGAACTCATAATGGTTTAAACACTAAAAACAGGTCATGTGAAAGCTAAAAACACTCTTCCCAAAGAAAGGCTACAATATTCATCAACCAGTGTATTTTGTCAGAGAAAGTCAATTTTGGACCCTATTAAATCTCCTAGATTAAAAACCCCATATTTGTAGCCGACCTTAAGCAAATAATCATTGACAGATTCCAGACTTCTCCTGAGGTGAACTCTGAAGATTAGATACTGCAAGTAGTTCTAATTGATAGCGGCTCCAGCAAGGTAAGACAGGGAAAGAGAAAACACTAAAAGACAGTGTAAATATGATGGAGCTTTCAGGTTGAAACCTTGATTTCTTTTTGGTTACAATACCTGTCAGGAATAGTCCAGAAAAAAATTGTACTCATTGAAACATGGCACTTCACATTAATATCAAAGAACAGCGTATTAGGTCCAACAGGAAAGGTTAAAAAAATATATGATTAAAGAGAATCATCAAAGGATGGAAGACATAAAGATCAGATATTTCCAGTTACTGGCGGATTGGCTGGGTCAATGACAGTGATCATTAGCTGCCAAGAAGTGCCCTTCCTGTCAGCCCCTGTTACATAAAAATGAAATAGAAAGTAATGTAGATCAGAAGCCATTAGATGATCACATGTGGAAACTGCTCTCCAAAATGCTGTGGCTTTTGCCGTATTAAATATGATACTAATGTACTTTCTCTTGCTTTGTCTCTATTTTGCCCTCTTTTTTCCCCACACAGTCACATTTCTATTGGCCACGCATAAGTGCCAGAACGTGCCACCAGGTGACTGTCACAGTGGCTGTCACCGTGGAAGAGGGGAAAAAAAATCTGTGATTAATCAAGTGATTAATCTTGTGTTAATAGATAACAGAGGAGATGTGAAGATTTTAAAAGCAAGGACAAAAAGCTGTAATTGGATATGGTAACTTTTGTACTGAACAGAAGAACTGCTGGGAAGCAGAAAAACAAGTAATTATAAAAACAAAAAAGGATTAAGAAGATATTTTTTTCCTGCTGGGTACAAGCACCTGGATGGCACGGAGCCTAGAATTGGATTACCTTTGAATTTTCTAAATTGTTTTCAAGAGAGGAACTTTTTTTTGACCCATATGAATCAGAGAGAAAGCTTCTTAGAGGCAAGGGAAATTCATTTATAAGAAACCTTCCTTTCCACATAGATGCTCAGGGATATACTGACTGCTCAATACCGTATAATTTTTTTAGTCTCTTCCTGACTAGGTCAATGAGGTGCAGAGCCAAAATACATGACCTTCAGCATGAAGAAAACTGCAGATCTAGCAATGAATTCATTCCTTCCTCATGTTTTAAGTTATTCTTTAAAAGCAAGCTTAACCATTTAGAAATAAGTAAATAGCAACTTTTGACATAAAAAAAATTGCATGAGACATTTTTCTCCCTGCTGCTGCTGATGTTCTTACACAGAAAAGGATACAATTTTCCTTGTGCCACTTGTATTTTTTCAATTCAATGTTACATTTGACATTTGACTGCTGAAATTTATTCTTTGTGTGGGTAAAATATTTGATTATAAACACCGGTTAAACTGATAAGTAGTCACAATAAACCGTAGCAATTTTTTTCTCTTGAAGGCATCTGAGGAACTCAGTTGAAGAAATGCTTTCCTGTGTCAGTACAAGCGGGGATACTGAGCACCTTCTCTCTCAAGGGGATGCTACCCATGCATGTCCCACAGGACCATGCAGGTCCCCTCTGTGACCCTTTGCAGTTGGTGAAGGTTGGTCCTAGACAAGTACCCGCATCTCTTCTCCATTTATACAAAGCTCATTAGCAGCCATTCAGCTGTCCTGGTCCAGAATCAATGCCCATGCTAACAAAATATTAATGCCCCTTTTCTGCAATAAAAGAAAATAAAATCTAATGCAAAACACAAACGCGATCAAAAAGCATCCTCTTGCCCCCACCCCAGGTCTCAAGTACTGATGGCAGGATCTTAGCAAGGCCACAGGAAAGCTGTGCAAACGTGGCCTCTTTGCTAAAAACTATCTGTCGAAACAGGTATTTAGAAGACTTTTCCCTCCTGCAAAAGGCTCTTGCTGGAGCACCATAGAAGGCTCTTAATGTGGCAGTTGCTTCCCTGGGAAGCCGAGATTGCGAGGCACAGCTGTTAGACAAGCCCCCTCCAGCTGTGCCAGAAGGTGTGACCAAGGAAGGGGTAAGAATGGACAGCCCCACAAGATCTCAGATGTCTTTGCTTGGGCAGCTGCATCTGCTGCAGCAACCCCAGATCTCCTTAATCCATCCATCCTGGGCTGTGACCATGGATGGTGTCCCTTCTGCAGGCAGAGCTGCTTGGGGAGGTTGAGGCAGAGAGCTCAAACCAGCCCCAGGCGATCCAACCCCAACACTGAAAGGAAGGGCTGGTTGGCATGGCCTTAAATTCCCTACCTGACACTACCATGGACTGTCTTTTACAAGGAAGTGAATCTGGCAGGTAAGTAGAAATGTTTGGAAGAAAAAGATTGCTGAACAGCCTGTGCTAACCTCACCAGGCTGCAAATGAAACCTGAAACCGAGCTGGGATAGCTCGCCTTCACATTGCACAGCTACAGCCCTGAAGCCCTTAGATAAACAGGATGTTATTTAAATGGAGGAGCAATATATAACACACATTGATTTTTGAGGGAAGTTATTTATTCAGCATTTCAGCTTACTAGGCATGTTGGTTAAGCAACTATCAGTGGGAGCAGCGAGAGGCTTCTGCTGTCCTTCCAAAATGCTCCCCAGACTTCATCTGGAGGAGCATCACAAGAGTAATTAGCTCCTGTGTCTGTTCATCTGGAAAAGCAAGGGGTCCATACGGACACTACAGGTGTGGAGGGCAACTGCTCTGTTAGAGAAACCAGAAGCAGACTGAGTGATTAGAAAGACATGACCAGCTTTTGTGCTGATAAATGCAGAGTTTCTTCCAATTGTAAGAGTTTGGGGGGGGAGGGTGGATGAGGTGGTGTATTTTTTTTATTTTTATTTTTCCAGATAAAACACATACTGGAAAGGTTTAGTTATTTAAATGAAATTGCTTCCCCTTACTTGCTCTATGTGAACAGCAATTCAATTTCCTGGCAGCAATACAAGTGACAAATATGAATAGTGTGAATTGTGTGTTGCATGGTATTTATAGAAAAGTAATTGTAAAGTTTATGTTCACAGAAGAAAAGCCCCTCTTAACATCCACTCAGAAAGAAGAAACCACACCTTGTCACCCATGTCACCTGATTTTTGTAAAGTGTTTGCAATGCATATGCAGCAAGTGAGCAGCAGATAAAAATTATTGTTGAGATTCTACTAATGTCTGTATTAAATATTATGATCCTTGTTCATAAACAGAAGAAAAAATATATTTCAGTATTTTTGCTATGAAATGTTTTAGAGCAATTATTTGGTTTCAATGAAAAGCACATTCCAGTGCCTTTGAAGATAAGTGTGCACATGCATCAGTTCACAACATGTACCCCCTATGACATGATACATACCATGCAACCTGAGTGTTTTCTGTGCAAATAATATACAACTTCAGCCTCAAATTAACAGAAATATACTCCAGATTCAGCAAACCAATAGCAAAAAAATATATAGATATTTTGCAGAAGATCATTTTCTGCACAAGGAAAAAAGGACTGTAACATGAACCAATAATTTCTTCACTTAATCCAGGAATAAAGATAAAAGGAGAGGAGAAAAATACAGTTAACAATCTTCCCCAGGGTGTTTGAGTGAAGAAAGTGCTGAACTGTGAATCAGAATTGAATAGACAGAAACATTAGCTCCTTTCAGAAGGATGTTTGCCTTACAGAGATCAGATATTGTAATAGCACAAAGCTGGCTCTTTGCCTATGCTTTGCAGCATGCAAATGAATATTTTCCTTTCTCAGCAGCTCTGCAGTAAAAACACCCTGAAATCACAAAAATATATGCAAGACCCTTTTAAAATGACCACTGATTCTGCTGTCAAATGCTAGAAATGCCTGATGCCCGATCTGCAGAGCTGCAGAAAAGAGCCCTCCCTTCCAGACTCACCCTCAGTGGAAGTGCCAGCAGTCAATACCTCTGAAAACTGGGCTCAAAGAAGCACATTAACAAAGGTGACTCATGGTGCAGGTGCCAGATGACTGTTTAAAAAAATACCTACATGTTATTGACTTGAAGTGAAGCAAGAATGTATTTACACTGTGGATTAAGTTTGCCATTACACTGTGGAGTAAGGTTGCCCTCACTTGCTCAGAGGAAGCTCTGGTTTGTCGTGCTGAAGACCAAGATGTCCCAGCCAACACCAAGTTCCGCTCTGCCACATCCAGACTGCTGCAAGCTTGTTTAAGGCTGGCTTTGATACTGAGATTTTCCTCACAAATGGAAACTGCATACAAAAACTGAGGCTATATCTCTGCAGCTGTTACAGCTAGGCATGTCTTTGATTGTTTAAGCACTCACGACCACTGAAAAGCCACGTTTTGGTTGGGTCTCCTAATGTGAAAATTTGAAAGACCAAGAAACAGCTGGCTACTGTCGGGAAAAAAAAAAAAAAAAAAGCTATAAAGCTCCTTTCCTGTTTACCAACTTTGTCAAGACAGAATTTGTCCCTACATTCTCTGTCACTGTCGAGTGTCAATACTAAAATGGAAGGAAGGGCACGGAAGAGGAAGGAGCCAAAATGTGTTATTGCTAATGTAACCTTGTATCAGATTCACTAATACAGTCTTTCACGCTTGTACTCTCATTGCCTGCAGCACTCTTGATTTCAACAACATCACAAAATAGTATTTGGTTTACATTTAAATAACATCTAGGGCTTGTGAGAGCCACAGGAACATACTTTCCATAAGCTGCTTGCAGCATACTTCCTCTCCTCTGTACTGTCGACATCATCACAGACTTGTCCAGAGTGGAAGGGTCATCAGGAGGGCTCTCATCCAAATTCCTGCTCAAAGCAGGGCCAGCACTGAAATGTCTCATGTCACATTAGAAGACACATTGTAATGTGGCTTTCTTCACAGACTATTTAGTCCTAGGCCATTTCTGAGAGAAGTGACATTTGACATACTCATTTATTGGCCACCAGTTCCAAGACTACCATTGTGTTCCTATCCAACAAGAGCTCAGTGGACTATGTCTGAGGTCACCCCATCCTTCCACAGAGACTGGCCAATGGTGTGATGTGAGAAGTTAACCATGATCATTTAAAATGCTCTTATAAGGCTTGGAAGTGCTGGCTGAAGAAAAGATTCCATAATCTGAGTATCCAACCATTACATGAATATAAGCTTTCCAGTAGGTAGAAGCATATAATACATCTGTCAGCTTCTCACCATTTTTCATTCTCAAATGTACCTTCTCAGCAAAGTGTCTTTTACTGTGTTAGTCAAAGAACAATCTTATCCATCTGCCTTTTCAGAGTCTTTACCATAATATGCAAAAAAAAAAAAAAAACAGGGAGAGGAATGCTTTCAGTGTTTATTCAAAATCAGCATGCAGGAAAAGAGAAAACTGCAGACATGAGACATTTAGGGCAGCCAGTATGAATTCACTGTGGGTCTGGGAAGACTGTCAATAGCAAGGGCTTGTGGCTATGTGCTGTGAAAGTACAGCAACAAAATCAATTGCAGCTAGAATTTTTCCCTCCCAGTGCACACGACAAAATTATTTACAAGTGGCTTATTTAAATCTAGCCAGAAGTCAGCTATTTCAGGGCCCTATTGAGCAGAGAAGATCCCCAATGAGCTGAGGAAGGTCACAGATCGAGTTACATCACCTAGATGATCTCTCTGACAGAGTGTTTGTAATACTTTCTTTAGCTAGCCTTTGTTTCTGAATGTATGGCTTGTGACAGTGTTTTACACTGGCATTTTTACGGACTTTGTCTCAAACTTGCTCTGTCCTGACACAACCTTCCACATAATCATGATGAGCACAGTGTAAAGAGAGAGAGAAAAACACAGCTTATCTAGCAGCAAAAGCAGTCACTAAGACCACTCTTTTGGAAACCCTCATCTAACCTAAAGCTAAAAACTGCTTTAAACACCACCCACACTGCAGTCATAGATTTCCTGCTAGGCACCTCTCCATAATCTCAATGCAAATACTGCAAAGGCTGGCAAGCTAATAGCTGATCTGGCTCGATGCCAGCCCAATTTTGACTGTCCCCTTTAGAAGTCTAGGGCATCTCTACATTAGCAAGTAGCATGGCATGGCTGGATTGGATCCACAGAGCGAAACTGTGGGTGCAGAAGAGCCAAGGGCCACCCTGTACACATTTTAAGGATTTTATTTTGGACTAGCTCTTGCTTGGGCCCTGTATAAAATGCCCAGTAGTGGCTGGTGTACAGCAGGTGCCGACCTGGACCTCTTAGCCTGGATTCATCAGAGGGGAAGCTAGTTTATGTGCTTCAAGACCACCTTACACTGAGAATCAGAGCACAGTAAGCACAACAGGATATTTGTTTCCCAAGAACATTCCTGATCTTAACTAAACTGTGAATGCAGACATGCCTTTGGGTCTCCTAGGAGGGGAAGTCCTTTGTGCAGGAAGAGGTTCTGGCAGTAGAATTAATAAAAGGACAGGGTTAAATACAAGGCTGTAAAGCTTGATGAACCACTATGACTGCTGGTAAATTTTTTCCCTTCTTTATTGTAAAAGGCAGGACTACAGCCTGCTTTTCTGTTACATAGTTAGGACTCTCAAAGAGCTTCAAATTAAGAAATACCTGCCCTTCTGTGTTTCAAATGTTTAAAAATGAGCAGCACAAGTCACTGATTTTGAAGTCCTCTGACATTGTGAGCCTTGTCTGTCAGCCTTTGATACTAACCAACTCCTAAAGCATATTCAGGCCGTCGGTGCCAGAGGTTGTCATCTTCCAATCATGTCCACGGAGGGACGCCTGTTCTTGTGACACTTCATGAATCAGGAGTGGTGCTCTGGGGACAGCACTGTGTGGCTGCGTAGGGGAGATGTTTATTGCTGCCAAATCACAAGAAACACACAGTCTTCTGAAAAGCTGACTCCCTTGTTTAATCTTCTTCGAGCTCACTTCACAGCCAGCTTGATGGGCACTCAGATGGGAGCATGTCAGGAAAGGAATCAGAAAAACATCCCAACTTACAGGCGTGACCCTTACTTACTGCTCAACTGTTGCAAGGAAGATGATGAGATATACTGCTTGCTTTGTTGTTTTTTTTTGTTGTTGTTGTTGTTGTTTGTTGTCGCTGTTTGAATGCAGCAAAGCAAAATAGTTTATGGCGATAAATGGCTTTCACAGAGATGAAGACTCAGACATTTATATCATGGAGCATATGCCTAATCAAGCTCTGTGGGTGGGTTTTTCACAAGCAGTTAGGGATAGGGAGCTGTGTTACTGACTTCCAGGGGGATAGCTGGGTGCTCTGAAAAAGCTCAGCATACCTCTCTAATGACTGAATGCTGGTTCTGCAGCAAATAATGCAGGGGCTCTATGGCTATAAAATAGGCCTCATCTAATTCGCTGTGTATCAGATTTTTATGCCTGGCACTCTTCATCCATATAATCAAAGAACTGAGGCTGTAATGGCTGTTTCTGAATATTTCCTTTGTTTTTAAGCTTTCAAACTCCTTATTGGTATTACTTATGCTACTGCAAGACCTGCCAGCTTTCTTCACGCTTTAAGGGGAACACACATAATAGAGAGCTCTGCCTCTCACTCATGGCTCTATTGTAGAGCCTGCACAACCACTGCCCACTCATTCCAAACATCTCTTGTTCTGACGTAATGTGCTCAAATAATTAAAATAAAAAATAAAAAAAAAAATATTTTAAAAAAGAGCATTTCTAAGCCTGCTGAGCATAACTCTGCTGCATATGAACTTAAATAGCCGTACCCATTGTGTACAGTCTTTGGGGTTAGGATGCCCTTAACCCATGCTGAAAAAATATGAATTTGCAAGCACATTTCAACTCCACTGAATTATGAAGGAGCACAGAGTAATGTTATCCTATCTTTCCACCAATTTATTTGGAAAATCTCCCTGCAGGAGTTCAGTTGCTATGCCTCATCAGACTGGCAGTGGTTGCCTTGATCTGTGTAGCAGCTCAAATGGTTCCAAAGGCAATGTCTGGGGAGTTTCTGGGGGACCACGGCACCCACAGCAGCATTAACTCAGGCAGGTCCCCTGTATGCATGGAGCTCCAGGTGCTGAACCTCTCCTGCTCCTGGAAAATGCCAGTTTGGACTCCTGCTGCATTGCCTCCTCCAGGCTTGGTTTTTATTTTATTTTATTTTATTTTATTTTATTTTATTTTATTTTATTTTATTTTATTTTATTTTATTTTATTTTATTTATTATTTTATTTTACTTTATTTTATTTTTTGGAAATGCTAAGGGGAGGAAGAGGAATACTTATGAATATAGTTTTGTATTTGCTATCCTATTTCTGTCTCTGTTTCTAATCTCTCTTTTTTTTTCAGTTGGCCCAGTTTCTGTATTCATCTGCAGCATTCAGGTGAGGGGTAAAGCTGACCCCAAAGCAGTGGCCAATCTGTCTTTGAGTGCAAGGAGAGAATGAAAAATGGACTTAGGTTGATAAAGAAACTATGCAGAATCCTGGCATTTATTTTAATTCACCCCTAGCATATACTAGCCTTTTCACTGGAGACCTGCAAAGACAAGGTCCCTATTTAGAAGGATTTCTATCAAAGATTTAAAACTTGCCTTGATAAATGAAGATGACAAAGAGTAATGAAAAGGTAACAATGCAGAAAGAAATGATGGTACACAAAATCATATCTGTATGAAAAAATGCAGACGTCTTTAGGTTCAGCTTATTTTGTCTCATTTATGGAACATTAAATAGAGATAAAAAAGTAAATAATTCACAAAAATAAAAAAAAAGAAAGACCCAGAAAAAAAATGTTTCATCTGTATTCTAGTTCCACAGGGAAAGAAACTTTTATTCAAGTAGAAAGGAACCAGCTGAAACAAAGGTTTACAATTTTTTTTTTTTTTTTTTTTTAAATCTCAAGGTGTATTCGGCTAAACAGATGTCTTTGGTAGAACTGGCAGCATAATCCTGGCACACTGGCTCTCAGCCCTCCTAAAACCATTCTATGATTCTAAATTTTGGACAGCCTCTTTTTGTGTGTAAACGCAATGAGACACACTTTAAACAAACATTTGCTATGCTCTGACCCAACATTCATAGAAGACAGAAAAATCTTGAATAATTTATCTAACATATGAGCTCATTCTTTAAAGATAAGCATACCTCCTAGTGAAATGGGAAATTAGTTTCATATCTTTCAGAATATTTCAAATGCATTTTCTAATTGCGAAATAAATATATGCCTGCTAAAACAGCTAAGAATACTTAAAATTTCTCAGAGGGTTAGCATTCTTTGGAGAAAGAAAGTACCCGATGTGTTTCTTTCCTTTCTGAAGTTCACTGCAGTTCTATGGCATTTTCAATAAATTATCTAGGATGCCCATGTTACCTCTTGTTGAAATGTTACTTAGATTAGTTTAATTCAAAGGTCAAACTATTTTCAATGTTTAACTAAGCCATTTCAAAACATGTCTTATCATTAAGGGCACAGAAGTGTGAGCATTTAAAACTGTATTGCCCTTACAAAGTATGCATATATTTAAATATTGATAATCTCATTAAGTTAAAATATGAAGTACAGATGGATTATCTTACTCACTGAATCACGGTAAAGATTCCCAATGGATTATCACAAACATCCATTGTATTTAATGTAGATTGAAGCAGTTGGTCAAGAGATCTGCTCCTGGGACCCAGCCGCCTTGGTCAGCGAATCTTTGCCTCTTCCCCTGCTCTGCCTTTACATGCGTATATGCATGCGCACAGCCTTCCTCTGCTCGTCTTGCTCGGTTTTACCCAGTTCAGATCAACTGTGAGATCAGCTACAAAACCACTAATGGTGCTGCTGGCTGAGAGCTAGCACAGGCTCTGGGCAGGCGATGCTGGGGGGCTTCTGCTGCAGTGACGCTCCTGCGTGCCATTCCCTGCCGATGCCACAGGCAGGGGGAGATCAATGTGAAAATTGCATCCCGTGGGCCAGGCTGTAATGATTTAATGACAATTTTAGAAAATGTCCTGTAGCTTCACCTTGAAACAAGCCTTGAGATTAGCCTTAACAAATATAAAGAAGTATTTTTATGCAATCTGCTGTAATATATGGAAAACATTACTTGTGATTTCAGACTAACACTAATAATGTGTCAGTGTCTTCTAGCATCTGAAGGGAAAGGCAGAGTTCTGCTTTGTTATCCTTACCTTTGCTGGGATTAGTATTCAGAGCATAGAAATGACCTCGGGCTCTTAATGAAATAAAGTTGTCTTCTGATTACACCAAAAAGACATGACAGTAAGAGAAAGAATCTTTGTCAAGTAAGTTAAACAGGTTAAACAGGGCTACAAACCTGTCAACAGAAGCCAATGAGGTTTTCAAAAGTAACAGTATATTCATTTGCTGTGCCTTGACTTTCCTCTACCCAACTGGAGACCTCTGATTTTCAGAGGGAGATGACCAGTGCTTAGCAAAGATCATTTCAACAAAACTCTAATGACCCAGACCTAGGAGGCTTAATTGCAGGCCCCAAGAAGATCAAGACATTAGAAGAGAGAAGGGAAAGCAGTGGCTGCAGTGGATGGAGAAAGCATCTGGAAAATCCACACCAGGTGTACAGAGGCTCATTTCAAGCACAAAGCTGACATCCTGCTGGGGTTTTATTGTATTGCCTAACTTATACTTTTACTCTGTGGTGAAAAGAAATGGAGACCATTCTGAAGCTTTCCATTTTGAAGTGCAAAATGCAGAGCCCAGAGCCTTAACGTTAAAGACAGAGGCTGAGAACATTCCCGCACCAGCCTTGCTGAAATGCCACTGTCTGAAGAGCCCATTACACATTGACAGGACAGTCTGGCCTCTGTGCAAATTTATGTTTTGGCCTTTCTCTTGGGATCACGGGAGAGGTGAGTGTCTCCATTCGTGAAAAGAAGAGGCAGAAATTTTTCCCATGATAAGTTTTGACACAGGCTAAGCAGCCTATCACAGTTTTAATTGCTATTTTCACAAGGTTGGTTAGAATAGGTGATCTAAGAGTAAAAAAAATAAAACTACAGGGTAGTGAAAAATTAAGTATAAACATGGGGTTGGACATCATTTCTGAATTCCGATGCCAGCACTGAAACTAATTTGATTTCTGGTGATAGGCACATTGCTAACAGACATCAGACAGAGAGACAACTAACTACTCATACATAGCTACTGATCTTCTTCAGCTTTTTTTAATTTTTTTTTTTTTTTTTTTTTTTTTTTTTTGTAGCCTGAGATGTATGGGGCTGTATTTTCAAAGTGAGTTTTATCCTGAAGGCTTAGCTGCAGATGATCATTGTCTCTAAAGCTCAGGTCCAAGCTATCACTAATTGCGTATCTGTAATCAGCAACTACTTTTGAAAACACCATTTTTCATCTCTGTCTCAGAGAGTGCTTTGTAGAAAATTTCTACTGAATCTGAGTAAAGCAGCTGATTAGGCTGTGTTAGCTTTCACATTTCCAAAGCAGCAATAAAATTTTACTTATCTAAAATATCATGTGATATTTGTGGAGTAGTTTAAGTGAAGGTGGAGGTAGTTGTCTCATTTGTGCACATGTATTTCTTCACCATGTGTAATTAAGTTAGATAATCCCATCACTTACATTCTCATGTTTTCTCCCCATTGCATGTGTTTTAGCTGAATCTTTTCCTTTCTCCTGTTTCAGACTCTGTACTGTTCTGCACAACAGCCTTGTTATTCCTCTGTGCTATGTAAGGCATGCTACTGAAGTTATACATGTACTATTAGACACTGAGTTCAAAGTCGTAACCAGTAATTCATTACTCTCAAGGAATTCAGCAGATCCTTTTAGAAGTAACATCATACAAAATGAGATAGGTCCTATACGCCAATACAAGCAATTTAAGCAATACAAGTAATTCAATACAAGCAGTTTGTCTATTCCAGGATTCCCTGTTATGAAATCCAAGCAAAAGAAACACTGAAAGAGCTAGAGAGGAAAAACAGGGACATATGTTAATTTATTTGCTTTTCTCAGTGCATCTCTTGTGAATCAACCAATACAGAAATAAACCAGCATTTAACATAATCCTTTTCTCTCACTGCACTCCTAATAGCATCTTGAGAAGCATGTACTGAACATTTGGGGCCAGATGCTCATATGGCACAAATCGATGTGCACGCGTTGAAACCAGTAGAGCAGTGATGATTTATATACTCTGGAAGTTACAACAACTGGTCCTTAATAAAAGGTTTCCTAGGTTATGTAACTAGTAATTCCCATACAGGATTTGTTTTTAATATGATTGACTATGTTGGGATGAACATGTCTATAACATTGACCTTGGAAAAGATGCCATAGCATTTCAAAAAAATAAAAAATAAAAGATAACAAAATCCTAATAAGTGTTCCTAGAACTCACAACAAAACAAATTTTTCCCTATCAATTTAAACTGGAGGAATGGGACCCATCTGATGAAGTGCAGAAATTTATCACCCTCTACTGAGGCTCTTAAATCACTGAAGAACAGAACAAGGCACCTATAGGATATAATGCATCTCAGCTTCATAGAGATACATTTTGGGTCCAATGAATCCCATCATAAGAGTAGAAACAGCCTTCTAAACTGAGGCAAGGTGAAGCCTCATCCTACTGTAGCTGGTTACATTGCAGTGCAGTCAAGCACTTATTTTTACTCCACCTCTGTTTCACTCCACTTGCGGCTACACAATTTCTAAGGATAACCAGTCAATACCATTTTGTAAAGCTGAAGGCATGCTTCCAAAGTAAATGAATACAAGGAATATAGCTGATAATTTGCCAATTTGACTGTGCTGCTAGAAAGAAGATTAACTACTGCTTTATAGGAATCATTAAAAAAATGAGAACTTTGCATGTCATGTCAGTGACTCAGTGACTCAGGTCTGACGGCGTTTCAATACATAGGAGTTTCTATTTCAGTAATCAGCAGAACATGTTTGGGGCTTAGGACAATTGTTAAGGAGCATGATAGGCAAATCAAATTTGAAAAATAATAATAAAAAAGGAAATATTTTGAACCCTGTTTAAGGATAAGAATGGAGTGATTTTTTTCTACTCAATAGCTAACCTAAACATGCTCTTGATCTGTAGTTTCATGTAATCTTGGCAACCCTCATAATAGGACTCAGCTAACTTCAGACAGCTATGGTGCAGTTGGCTGTCTGTGCTAGTCACCCACTGCTTGCTTCCACAGCAGCTTCTAGGCTGTGATTCATCTAACCTAATTCAGCTGACTGCTTCACAGATAAGATGAATAATGCCTAGAAGTGTCCATTTCTCTACAAAAGGATCTCACAGTGACAAGCTGTGAATTAGAGGTCTGCACTGAATCAGGTGAACCCCAAAATGGTGTCTTCACTGTTTTCTATATGAGCTATTCAGTGCGTGGTACCACAGATGGCAATACATTGTGTACAATAAAGAAGAGCCAAAGCTGGAGGAGGAACTCTCAACCTTATGCTTCAAGTGAAGTTCTGTGTCTCAGAGCCTTCCCTGAGGCTCTATATGAAAGCAAAATGTAAGCCGGTCTTTGGGATGTCACACTGGGCTACTGAGCTGTCAGTATCAAAATTTGCTGTCCCATTGCAACATGCCTTAAATTCATGTTTCTCAGCGTGACTGAGTCTGGCCTTTCGGGCATTTGGATTTTTTTTTTTTTTCAAAGAAAATCTTTAACATGTCAGTAGGTATAGTCTTAGCGGAAATTGCATGAAAACCATGCTCTGACAATAGGATAATAGAATGTAACCCAAAACCAACCAACCAAGCTAACAAAAGACAACCAACACATCGATGAGACCCCCACATTGAGTCTGTGCATAATTTGATATTACAGGTAGACCATGATGGTGACTTTTTCTAGCAATAGCCCTCTTCCCATTGCTTCCCATTTACAAGCCCTACCATAGCTTTTCATATAGTGTTTCTCATTTGCAACATGGGCTACTCCTCCCCTTCCAAACTCATCTTAAACACTAGCTGTTAGTGAAAGGAACTGATACGTAGAAATGAGAGGGATGAGCAACTGTGGGCAGACCTGGAGTTGTGGATAAGTCCCAGGTTTACTGCAAAGGGTGGGCAGAGCTGGACAAGAGCAATGATGGAGCTAATTTCATATCTACAATTCACTTGCAATTGCATTGCACTTGTTTAGCATTCAGCATGTGTTTGACTTGTATTTACTGATGTTTCCATTAAATGAAATATTTTTTAGGCACTCATGTTTTATCAACACAGCTATATAAAGCATTTGACATGCTTAGGAAATTTCTTCATATGCTACTATTTATCACTTTAAAACCAGTAAGTAGATCAGAAAGAAAAACAAACAAACTGACTATCAGGTGCACTACAGAATTGCAACACAGGTTATTGCTATACAGATTCGTTAGTTACTGGGAAATGTGAAAAAAAGAAAATTTTAAATTGTATTTTTCCAACCTTCCACCTGGCAAATAGTATCTTATGACATAATCCCCTTTGCAGAATTAGACAAAACTCACTGTGAATATGCGTGGCTGAATCAATCTTTTAATAATTTGAATAAGTAAAGGAAAATGAGAGAAGCCTGGGCGCTGCCTGAAGTGTTGAACAATGTTTTTTTTGTGTGTGTTAGAGACTTAGATATTCAGAAATCCCAAGTAATAATTAACTCAAACACATTCCTCACTGCCTTGAACAAACAGAAGCTGACACTGTACCGTAAGTAAGCCGGGAGTGTGACCCAAGACAGGTCCCACCAGAAGATTTATATCCACTCCAACACCTTCCAGCACAAAGTTGCCTCAGCAACCAGGAGAAACAGCTTCTGATCAAGGTTAGGCAGCCCACAGATGGTTTTCCAATGACTGGCAAAGCAGGTTTGTTAAAAATAAAGCTGGCATGAATCGCTCTGTCTTTTTTGGTGGCTACTAGCTCCTTCCAGTGGAAGGAGCTGCTGTGGCACCTGAAATGTGTACCCAGAGCCACGTCACTGCAGAGGTCCTGCAGGACTCTCCCAAGGCTCACACCTTGTGCATGGAGCCTGAGCATGGACATATTACATCAGCAGTGACGAGCAATGTTCCTCATTAGAAAATGGCTAATAAACAACCCATTCAAATTACAAGCACTTCCTACAAGCACTAATGGAGGTACAGATGATACACTTTGATATTATATTTTGGAGGATGACTAACTCAACAAGCCATAATTCAAGATCATCTGACTTTGACGTAGCAATATGTCAAGCTTATTTATTATCATTATACCTAATTTTTATCAAGGACTTCCAATGAACCATATCCATCATTCTTGTTCAGTTGTCAGAATAATGACTAGTATGGAAGTTATATGACATTAAAGATTATGTTATTAAACATGTATATTCCGGGTGACATCCATCTGTCTGCCAGGAAAAGACATATTTCTCTTTTGTAAATGTGGTGGGTTTTGTGGCAACTTAAATGTCCAGACAAGTGGTGTCCTCCCAGCTGGATGGGAGATCCCAAAAACATTGTTAAGTAACAAAAAGGAAACCAGAGCAAACAAAAATGAACTTGATAAAATGCAGCGACGAGTCAAGCAATTGTGCTAATTGAATTACTTATAAAGGTCTGTGAAAAGTCTCACAGGCCAATTCATTTCCTACCAGAATCTGAGTAAGGTGAACTGAGGGAGAACCTCCAGCCCCAGGTCAGTCTCAGCACCAGAGAAGGCAGATTCTAGGATAAAGTTGTTAAAGGAGTTGGTTCCAGTGCTGGAAGGCTGCGTAGGGCATTTTGGCAGTAAGTTGGACAGGTCAGTCTGCTAACCAGAAAACACTTCTAAGTCAGACAGAAATCATAGGCATCAAAATACATCTTAGATATATATTTAACTTCTCTGTATTAGATGTAGAGCTTAGGGATATGGTTTAGTGGAGGACTTGTTAGTGTTAGGTCAGAGGTTGGACTCGGTGATCTTGGAGGTCTCTTCCAACCTAGACTATTCTGTGATTCTGTGATTCTGTGATTGTATCTGCCTTTGAATGGAATGGCTAATTTCTCATGTCTTTCACTTTAATGACATTCTTGCTTCTTGCACAACTTTTTTTTTAGTATATAGACAATGCCAGATAATGTCACTTCATGATTATGAGGGAGATGATCCTACATATGGGTAGTGGGCTCACTGACAGCTTCCAGGGTCCACTACAAGGTGACTGAGAGAGCGACAAGCCCTGCTTCACCAGGCCAGGTGGCTGCCCAGGGACCTGCTAGCACAGGGAACACATGCTAGCCACAAGCTGGTCTTCACTAGCCAATCTTTGCTCTTCCACAAGGCTTTTTGGGCTGTGCCTTGGTCACAAATTCTCCTCAAAATGTGAAGAAACTCCATTAAAACAAAACATGGTGGAGGGTAATTACACTTTTCTCATGTCATCTCCTTTATCTCTTTCCCATCCCACAGCAACTGAGAGACAGTTTCAGCGTTTTCCCTCACTCATCTGTACATGGCAGAAGCATCTGTTGGAGAAATAGGGGATCTTTTTTTGCATGTTTCTCCTCTCTAACACTCTGGCCCTTCAGTTAATCATTTTCATATTGACTCGGTTGGGTTAGTTGCTATTTTAGGTAACCACGGAAGTGCTCAAATGCTAGCTAGGCCATCTCCCACCAGCACTAAAAGCCCTCTGCTGCACACCTCCTTCTCCCACTCATTCCTGCTCTTGCCTGGGAAGCTATTCAGGCAAAGCAGCAGCTGAAACTTAATCTTTTTTTAATTACTAACAACTGCATGTACCAGTAGAGATGTACTATTGGAAATCTACGTGAGCACTGACCTCAATGCTCTTTAGCCTAAGCAGAGCTCAGTTGCCAGACCTCATCCATATAAATACTGGCTTTTTCCTTCCACTAAACATGAAAATGTTTTAGCTTTCTCAGTCTAGGATTAGTGAGAGTACAAGGACTTACTTTTCCTTTGAATTTCTGCCTATATCTCCCTCTGCTTTTTTCTACTTATAGGACTGATTTTCATAAGCAGTTAGCAATTTGGGGAAGTTTAATGTGGGATGAAAGAAAGAATTCTCCTTTACAAAACTTTTGTAATGTTTCTTTCCAAAAATCATCCCCACTGAAACAGCTAACTCCAGGAACCTTAGATGTGAGATGTTTGGAATTACACACCTGGCTGAGAATGTGAACTTCCTCTATTATTGTGAGAAATTATTGTGACTTATTGTAGGGAAAAAAAAAAAAAAATGCTATACGAACTCACTGAAAGTTATACCCATACTTGATCTCAGCATCTTCTTTTCCCTACATATTCAGTTTATGTGCAACCTAGTTTTCTCCACTGAAGGTTGTGAATAACAGATGTCCTTACTGTGAATAACCTCATTGTCCTTACTGACTTCAATGAGCTATAATTGAACACCGCTTTTGGTACACTCTCAGCAGTGTTGCTTGTATACTGCAAGTCATCTAAGTACTAATATTGAATTTCTTCCATCAAAAACTAACCCCTAGGGGCAAAAACAAACCAGAAATAATTAAATTCATCTAGTAAACCACAGGCTCATTTGAATAACATTGCCTTTTCTTAATGCTGTGTGTACATACAGTAAGCATAGATCATTACAGCCTGGCATCGGCTTGAACTCCTATGAAGTCAGGATTCTCAGTTTGGGCTTTACAAATGACTAGTGCTTTGAAAGGGAGAGAGAAGAAACCTGAGTTTATTTATTACATCCTCAATTAGAAATGCTTTGTATTCTTTTTGCAGGTTTTTCAGTGTTCTACTTTCCATTTGAACTCTTTCTACCTTGTGCTAGTAATTTTTCGTTGCTTTCAATCTGTCAGAGTGAAATAACAGTTGTCTTATGTCAGACCAGTTATACATCTGATTGAAATCCCTTCACATTTCACCTGAATCTCATTAGTTTCCTTGTTTCTATGCTGTTCACAGGATGAACCAGATCACAGTTCATGCCTTCCCTGGAATCACTCTCATATATTACGTGCCTCAGAAATACAGGCGCTGACCGAAAACCTACAGGATTCCACTTAATATTTCTGTTCAGTATGACAGAGCTTCTTGTGTAGATGTTTCCCATTCACTACATTGCTCATCTTCCTATTTAATTTGCTACACTGCGTTTCTCCTAGCACATACTGAAAGGTAGGCAGAAACCTGCGATCAAGTGACACTTCTCAGGGGCCTTGCTGAAATTTAGGTCTATCTATAAATTTCAGTGATGAATATCTTCTTTTCTCTCTTCCCTCAGCTCTTGTTGGAGAAAAGTCTTTGCAGCCAATAATTTAAGGGGAAAAAATGTGCTTGAATACTGCAAAACTGTATTTTTAAAATGTATCTTTTTTGGCTGTGCTAATATATATTTTGCGTACAAATAAAAATCATGAAGAATTATATATCAAACTTTAAAAGTCAAAGATGACTGTCAAATAATTTAAAGAGAAAATGCCATATGTCATTTTACTCAACAAATCCCTACTAGAAACTGTGTAATACAAAAGAGAAGAATAGTGTTTAGAGAATCACAGCAAAGGGAGTCTTGCATTCCAGCCACAGCTCCAAGTAAATGCCTTGGTACACAGTTGGATAAGTCCCAACTTCTGTGTATTTCAGTTTGCTTCCCTGCAGGATGGAAATTAATACTGACCTTCCATATCTCACAAAGGCAAAACACATGTAAAATTTCTTTCAAAAAAATTCATCAAAAGGCACCAAGTAAGTGGGTAGCACCATTACTTTCCTCATACTAAACATTCTCCATATCAAGACAAGACAATGCAGTTTTTCATTTATATCTCAATAAGCTTATTTCACATTTTCCATTAGGTTATGTTTGTGTTGGAGGGAACATGAACATAGCCTCAGTGATAAACTTTTTTATTTTCCTGGGAGGTGGTAGGGCAACTAAAAGTCTCTTTTTTTATAGCTTGGAGAAGTATTACAGGAAGAATTACAGTTATTCTTTACTGAAGACCTGAAATAATTTTGGGTGGCACAAGAGTTGCATAAAAGCACAATTAACGAATGTCACCTATAATGACAGAGCCTTCCTAAGAGCATTCACATTCACAACCTTACCACAACACAAAAAACAATCATCAAAGAAAAATAGACATTCTTATGCATAACAGTAGTCTTAGTTTATGGCACATCATTTGTATAGCTATTTATTTTTAACAGCTGGTGAACAAATGACTTCACTATAATGCTGGATTTCTTTCACTTGCTGAATGTATTTTTCCATAGAGGTCTGATTCAAAGTCAAATCAAAGTCGGCCCACACCAGTTTACAAATGAGTATTTTTCTCTACATTAAACCAAAGTCTGACCATGCTCCTACTGATGCCAATGATGGTCCCATGACTTCTTTTATTTGGTTGTAAAGACAATCAACCAAAACTGCTAGAAGGCTAGAAATCTGGTAGAAACTTTAATCCCAGAGCTGAGAATACTTGAGAAGTTAGAACTATGTTCATATTTTTAGGAAAGTATCCACATGTAATTTCATGTCTTTAGTATATACAACACATAGAGGAACATAAAACAAGCATACTTATGTCATGAAATAAATGTTAGATGGAAGAATGAAAACGTTCTCAAGTTTCAAAATAACTGTTTTACAACTCATTCTGTAGAAACTTTTCTTGAGTATTTTCTGCTTTAGCAAACCATATAAATTCCTACTGTATTATTCCAGCAAGACAGAATTGCTTAAAAATCTGCCAAAGAATTGCTTATAAAACTTTATGTCCCCACCATCAGCTATCTTAAAACTTAAAATTGTTAAACTGTATTAGAAACATTTTCTCTGATGTTCCAATCTACTTCTCCTTAGTTTATCAGGGAGGATTAAGAAAGGAAGAGTACCCAAAAGCTGTCTTTGTACCACCTGTGGTGATATGATGATCCAGGTTTCTTCCTGAGGCAGGGTGTTAATGCCATGAGCCCTAGTCATGTCAGCAGCTGAGCAAAAGTGTACCTGAACTCTCTTCCTCTTTGAACTGGTACTCTCTGCAAGACTGCTAGGGACAGAAACTAGGGATCCAATATAATTTCTCTCTAAATTAATGTGTACAGATCCCTCATATCTGCTTTGCCCAAACACTGTTCCCTCTCCTTTGGAAGACAGAACTTAGTTTTTCCATATTCCCTATATCTTATTATCACTGATTTTCTCTTGCAGGTATCCTCTCAGTACTTCTTATAACATTTCATCTGAATTTTACTTCTCTGCCTTCCGTAAGTTGCAGATATACCTGGTAGCCCTCCTAAGATCCAGCAGGAAAATGCAAGATTTCTGATTTACAATAATGGATACATCAGTACTGTCCATGTATGGCAGTTGTACGGTTGTCAATTTACCTGCTGTTCAGCCTGCAAACCTTTAAGCCATGCCTCCAACATGGTCAGAGCCACATATTTCAAGATGCTGCATGCTTGAATGCAGTAAGACGATTATCATGTTCCCTAGTGTGTCCAGACAGGATGTCTGCAGGCAATCTGCAATCTGCCAAACTGATAAGATATGGACTGCAAGGAGAACACACTATGCTTGCTGTTTTTTTGTGAGATTGTTCTTCCACAGAGGCAGACAATATTTCTTTCTCTATGAAAGATGCTATCTCCTCTGTTCTTCTTCAAATCTGTGAGTCCTTAAGAGGTCTTGTGAAGCGATACAAATCTTCCTCCAAGAATCAGTGCCAAGATCTGTTGTCATGTGAGGAACTCTCCTGCTTGTTTCACAATCCTCAAATAATGTGGCGATTAGGAGGAAATGCATCTGTGTCCAAAGGAAAAGTTAACACTCTAACGTATGCTCATTAGAGTAGACTACAAGACCCTACTTAGGCATGTCAAAATGCCAAGGCAGAAATTGTGCATTTTATGGGAAACATTCAAGATTTCTTATCATTTCTACAGGAAAACTTTGCTACCCTGGATGGAATGGATGTCCAGAGGCAATTGATTATTGGCAGTAACACCCTAAGAGAAGGTAGCCAGACAGGTAAACAATCAGCAAGCACTTGCTGTTGAATGTCACTTTTCCCACTCCTTCCATGCCTTAATTTCTCCTAGATAAGTAGCAAACCATGCAACAGCTTCTGCAGTATGAATGTTGCTTCCTTACAGGATCACCCTAGTGCCCAAAATGGCAACCTGCTATTAGAACCCTTCCTTGTGATATGTGCCAAATTTCCTTCTCAGCTTCTAATGCTTTTTCCCATCCCTCGCACTATTCAGCAAAAGACTTCTTATATGCAGTAGTAACTAATGCCAAAAATTCAGAACAGGCAAAAAATAAATAAATAAAAATCATCTTTTTAATAGCTTTAATTGCTTACATTGCTTGCTGGCTGTAAATGAAGCTGATACCTGATAAGTTTGGTAAAATTTTCTGTGAAAACCACCTCCTGAAAAAACAAAACAAAACAAAATAAAACAAACAAAAAAAAGTTTTCTTTTTTATTTAAAAACTATGTACCATAATTCAACGTTATTGTTTTAAGCTGAAATCCAAAATATTTTGGACAAAAGCCAGAAAATATTTTGGACAAAAGCCATTTCAGTTGAGAACTAGCTAATGCTTCATCACTATGGTTAGCAGATGTGACTGGATACACACAGGGAGTGGATTTGTTCAGCAAAACTTGACAATTTTTCATAGTCGCATTTCAAGCAGAAAAAAAACTCTGAAAACACAATGATGGATTAAAAGGGAATCATTGCTTGTTTGCAGAGGATAGCTACCGATGTGCACATACAGTGAAACTAGTAATAAGGCTCCCTTGTGCCTTCCCCGGTCCTTATCCTCCCTGCCGCACACAGTCTGTCACTGTCACTGCGGGAGACAGCAGTCAGACCTGTGGGGTAATGGGCATGCAAAAAGCTGTCAGTTCAAATCTTGTTTAGAAGTGTATCAGCTTTTACATACTGCACCCCCGCCTGACAGAGGAGTACGTGTGGTAAAGGCCCAAGCCTCTGAGAGGTGTGACGATGCCATGTGCTTGAGACACTCCATTACTGTGCATGGCAATCTCCTCTTCACCTGTCCATCAAGAGAGGAGACAGAGGAGTTTTTAAAAATTCAGGAGGTGCTTAGCATTATGACCATTCATTATCTTGCTCTCCTCACACAAGGTGAAATAAAGACTAGCATGTTTGTCATCACCTCGGCCCCAGTCTTTTTAAGCTGTGTGCATGCACCTCACTGGGATTAACCCTCTCTTCTTGTGTTGCCAATCAGGCAGCCTTTGTGTGTCAAGTGCTCTTGGAAAGTCCCACAAGCACACAGGGCCCACACAACAGAAGCCCCATCTCGTGGCCCAGGAGCACAGGCAGCCTGCTCGCCACTGGGCCGCGGAGGAACATGGCAGGGCAGTCCTGCGGGGGCTGTCATCAGCAGGGAACCAAAGCACCGTGATGGCTGGGCTGCCAATTAGCTTTGACACTGAATAAAGCAATTTGGGGATCACAGCATAGATCTGTTCCCCTCCTGGCAGAGCTGGATCCCCTCTGCCCAGGTTTTTGGAGGTCACTCAGGCACAGGCAAGCTTCCCCATTAATGGTGAGGCACAGTGATGGGTGAGGGATTCCCCCTCTTAGCACTGTCTGTTCAATGAGGACAGCTATACACAGCTCTCACAACCCACAATTTATGGCTTTCTTCTGCCATCAGAATCAGACAGCTGCCATGTTTGCCCTGGTTATGACCTTGAAATGTGAAGAACCCAGGCATTTTTCTAATTACACCGTTCGATTTTTAAACTTACTTACGACCACTATTTTAAAACCACACGTTCTGTTCCAGTGTTTAAAACTACATCAAAGAAATATGTTTGCTGCTGCTTTTAGCAGTTCTTAAATATTGATTGTTTTTAATGAGCTTTATGGTAAAACACCCTTGTGACTCTTACCAAGGACAACATATAAGTGCACGGCTGTGATGGTGTTGACCAAGCAAAAGTGTTTTCAGCACTTTAAAACTTGTAGTTCTGGCATGCTCTAGAAAAATATATAGGGTTTTATTACAAACTGTCTCTCATACAACATGCTGTAGTAGTAGTAGTAACAGTAGTGTTAATCTGTTTTATTCTTTAATTAAAGCCACAAGCAGGAGCTGGAAGAAAAGGCTTTGCGGTCTTGGGGATTTTTGTATCAAAGAGCCGTTTTTTTGTATTAAGACAGTAATACATTTGGTAATCGGTCAAAGTAGCATGATGTGCAGTAATGGTTCTGGCATGTTTTCAGTGATCATGGCAGAATTTATTTCACTTCTCAGCATGAAGGGATATATTCCAGTGGCTAAGGAGTGCTCATTATTTTAGGCTTGACTCAGTACAAATATATTTTTTTTTTTTTTTTAAAAAAAAAAGGGAATATAACTAGCTTCAGCCCACACAAAGCCATGGAGCCAGATGTCTTATTTTTTGCCTCAAATTCAAGTAGGTCCTTTATAAACTGGTGTGGAAAATAGCAGAAAGGGAAGTTTTAATTATATGCTACAATCAAGAATGCATTTTATATCCCAATTGGCAGAGCTTTTACTGTGTATTTTAAGCAAGATGAAGATGCCAGAAGAAAGGAGAGGAAAAAAAAAACAACTTCTATACTAGTTCTCTGGTGCAAGGAACAGCTCGATCTTATTTATTGTATAGTTTTTGCAATTTCTGATATTTAGAGCCTGTCTTGTAGCGTTCAGGAGGAAACACTAGGAAGTCTTAACCATATCATAATTAATTATAAATTAATTTCCCAGAGTCATAGCCATGGCTCCTAGAGGGATGTTAACTTATATGCCATTTCTTTTGGCATCTAATGAGGCTCAGTTAGATCTTTCATCATTAATCTTCACCAAAATGAATGAGGATTAGGGGGCTGGGAAAGATCTTTCAGCATTTGCTTTATAACTTTATGATATTTTAGCAGAAAAAAAAAAAAAAAAAAAAAAAGTAAAATATTATAATTTCCTTTCTTAATTAATTTGCTTTGGCAACTGCCACACTTATCTAACAGCTTTTTTAATATATCAAAACTGTGAAGTGGCAGGTTCCAGGATTAATGCTCAGCCCTCATAAAAACTGTGCTTTGTAGATACACACCATTTGACTTCCCTCCCTTTCTAAGCAGAAGACTGATCTAAATAATCAGTTCTTTATGCTTCAGTACATTTACTGTGTAAATTTAATGTCCTGTTCTTGATTAGAAAGTAGGATTCGGCAACAAGCTTTTTAAGCAGAGCTGCCAGTAGCTTTTGGCCTGTAAGTTTCACACAAAGTCATTCTCTCCTCATTTCTATAAGTTTTGCTAAATGTCGAATGAGCAATAAACATAATCATAATTATTAGCTTTATGTGTAAACAGTTTGTAATATTGGGTATTTTAAAAATGCTGGAGAGTTTGCTTGACATATCTAGTAATGTAAATACAAAATATTAAGCCTCAAGATTCCTGTTTTGGTAAGAGCCTGGAGTAAAAAGGGTAATAGTGCTTTTGGGAATATGAATAATTTCTGAAGCGTGGAGCTGTTAACATTTTTCCAGCCAGTACTAGTTAATAGCACTACCTCTTTATGGATGTGATTAAGGAAGCGTAATGGTTAGACACCTGAAGAGTGATAATAACTACCACTGTGAACTATAACAAAGTTTTGCTCTTGGAGCATGGAGGCATTTGTTACATACTGGTCTGATTTTACATATTTAAAATGACTGAGACAAACTGAGCCATCTGAATTCAGGCCTCAGGTTTTAATTTAGTGTTCTTAATCCTCCTTAACTGTAGAACACCCAAGACTTTGATTAAATTGATTAAATTTTATAATCTTTAATATTTCTTTAAGTATAGTTGTTACAATCCTGGCTGAGATCTTACTTGTCTTCCTGTCAAAGTTAAGCCAAGTGAACCTTCAGGCAGAGAGACTTTGGCTTCCCTCTCGGTGGCCCTGTCTGATCCCGCCTTCTGGGGATGCCAGACCTTGTAGTACAACTGCCTGACATCCCACTGCCAACACTAACTGCTAAATATTGCTAAGAGCTTATCTCCTCTTCAGAAATCTAGCATTATGGATACTGTCATCTATTACTTTACACTTTCAGAAACACTTTGACAAGTAAGGAAAATAAAGATTTTATGTATTTATTTATTTCTACATAGGAACATCTAAACAAGGGACATTTCTGCCACACACAAAAATAAAATTTATAAAATTAGCCAAAAATAAAACAACATGCATGGAAAAATCCTTTCATTAATACTCTCTAAAGTCCCAAATACTCTCACACTAATGATTCATGAGGATACCACAACCCTCTTGCTATTTCTGTTGGAATTGACTGGTAACCAGAGATAGAGTCTTCCTTTCATATGAAGCTTTCTATCACAAACTTGAACTACTTACTACTCACTGACTTAAACTACAAAATAAATACTTACTGGGCTTTATCCCAGTATCCCAGAGAGCAATATTATTTTGTTGCTATATATTTTTGTGAATGAGTTACTAAATCTGAAGAATTCCATAATGTTCAACTGGAAATGAATAAATTAATAAATGAGTGCTAATAATATGTAAAGGAAACATTACCCAGATAGTTGAAGGATCCTCAGTGTGCTGGAAAATATTTTTTCAGTTCTCTATTTTCTCCATTAAAGAACATTTTTCATACAACTCTGGTGTGTAGGTAGATCTTACACTTGCATACAACATAGCTGACCTAATTTTACCTATCTGTGGTGTCCCCAGGTATGTGTTGCTTGTCTAAGGTCCAAATGCATGCAATGGAGATCTAGAGGACCTACTTTGTAATCTCCACTGATGCTGATGGGATCTGAGACACTTGTACAGGCCATAGTGCATCTGGAATTATGAAATATATCGGGATACAGCAACAAATGTAAAACTCAAACAGCAAACCTCACCTCAAATGTTCTTCACCTCTATGGTTTCCATCCCTTCCTTACCAGTTAAGAATATGCACTTCCCTTCAAAACTAGTTAGTTGTGAATCACGTCCCATGTATTGATCACATGCCATCTGGAAGCACAAGCTCAAATAGCTACAGTCACCCGTTGTGTAACTTTGATAAAGTCAAACCATTAAGCTATTTCAAGTCTCTGAAAGTGGTATGATGAGGAATACCACCTGGCCACAGGAAAGTGGGGTACACAAAAAATAATAATTAGTTATGCTGGTGGACACAGTTGGATGGGAGCAGAATAAACCCACTTAAGATAATAGATGATAAAAGTGAAAGAAAAAGGGGTCAAGAACAGTCAATAGCTGGAACAGAGGATTAGGCATAGAGCCATTCTGGTGGATTTGGGCCAGATATAGCCGGAGGCTGTACTTAAGCCGCTCCGAGTTGGAATGTTTAGATGTTAGTTTGAATGTCTATAAAAGTTTAATTAATGTCTGAGGGGCTTGGGGAGACAGATGAGCAGAGAATTAACATCCAAAAACTGCTTCCCATAATGAAACCCTATCTGTTTCTCATAAAACTTACAAAAGCAAGGAAAAATATATGAAATCTTTTGTTAATATAGAGCCTTTGAAGAATTCCTTCATAAGGCTCAGAATTTTGCTATAGCTGTAATAATTATTTCATAGCTGCATCTATTTCCTTTCCAGACTAAGAGGCTTATTTATAAATGTCTTTGACTTCAAAAACACTGTGACCAGAATGAAAAAACAAATCTTTACATTTGTGTTTTCGTTGCACAGAGGGTGCATTTCCCTGACATATCTCAGTGTGCCAAACTCAGTAGCAAAACCACTGAAGAATGCGAGATCATATTCTGTGGCTGCACAAAACATTACCAATCTTGGTGTTCTGGACATTTACCAATCACTGTCTGTGATCCGGTAGAGGTTCCCCCACAGTGCAGTGTTGCACAGGTGAATGTGCATGGCACCTGTATCTTCCTTCTGCAGCATTCAGCACTCATTAGTTCTATATAAATGATATTGTACACTCAGGGTATTAGAAACTCTTGATAAGGTAAATTTTTCATTTTCATTAACATATATAGTTTTATGAATACATTCAATACACCATATAATACATAAAGGACTACCCACATTTGCAAAAAAAAAAAAAAAAAAAAAAAAAAAGTGTAACAAACGCAGCCCATTACTTGTGCACATCCTTGTTTTGTGTCTTGAAGCAGACTACTATTAAGCTTCTACCTTTCTGCATGCTGGCTTATTTCCACCATGACCCACGAAGTCAGCCCATACATCCCTCATCTTCAGTCAGACTCTGTTAGCACAGTCAGCCAGGCTCTCTTTTTCCCTCCAGAGCAGAAAGTTCTCTTTGCCACCCAAAATAATACTAGCCACTTAACAGCATAACAAAATAACACTTAACAAAATAATCAGAACAGGAAACGTTCAATCTTGTATCGTAACAAGTTTATAAGACTGGCTGAGCATTTCGTCCTTCATGTAGGCTAGAAGTGGGAGTGCTGTGCTGCTGGGAAGTAAAGATTTACTCTTTTCCAGAGTATGCCCAGGTATTTATTTTACTTCTTTGTCTGTCCCCCAGGACTCCCCATAGCTGGCTGGTTGGATTAATTCCTGTTCAAGTTCCTATTTAATGTTGTGAGAACGTATTTATTGTGTGGTTAATGATAGTAGAAACATAAAGCCTTGGATGGATGTCTTTTTTTCTTCCTCAAATTTGAATAAATACATGAAAATCAAACTATTAATCTTTCTTATTTTTCTCAGTAGCTAATAGCTGCCAGAAGTCAGGGAATTTAACTGGACTTCCATATTTGAAGACATATTTTTTAACCATTCTAAATCTTTGTGTGTTTTCTTTGACAATTTCCTTCTGGGGCAGAACTGCAGGCTGAGTTAGGATAGGTTCAAACAGAAGCCACGTTTGAAAAACCAAGCCCACTTTCTCTTTTCTTTAAAAATGCCTACAAAGAGATAGATTTTCATGATAGGCATTTTGTAACAAGCATGCTTACATATTAGATAACTAGATTATTTTTTAAGCATCTGAATAAACGTGACCTGATTCTCATGAATGTTAGTCCCCTTTCCTTTCAAGTAGAATTCACTAGAGTTGCAATTTTTTTTGCAGTTCAGACAATCGGTCCTTTCCACATAAGGAACAAGTATATCGGCTCAAAAGTCTAATTTTTTTTTGGCAGAAATATGGGTATGCAATTCTAAGGAAATTTCTTTTAAGGCTTCTAATGAAGAAATCAACAGAACATTACTGGACTGTTGTGGCAGTAGGTGTATCAAGGTGTAATAGCAGAGCACTACCTGATGATTCCTGTAAAAGTAAGCTTATATGCAAACACCTGTATGTCTGCACATATGCAAAGTAAGTTTGGTTTGTAGCTAATCTGGAAAACAAAGTTCATAAGAGCAGCTGGTATGAATCTTTCGTCATCTGTTACTGGAGTGCTCCAGGAGGTGTGTGAAAGGAAAATAAAGGCTTTGTCATCTGCATGTTAGGAATGGGAAGTCCTCTCAACTTCCCAAGCTTTGAACTTTTCAAACAAGAGAAAACACAGTGAATAAGGTTTGGTTGCTGCTCATGAATTATTTATGAGAATCAAAAATTATATTTTTGATTTTTCTCATCCAATTATTTTGGGGTTTCTTCTGCTCTTAATTAGCAGTCTAGATGAAAATGAAGAAGTCTCCTACAGACTTCTGAATATGATAGAAGGAACCTAGTCTATAGAACAAGAGAAATAAGAAATGAAAAATCACAGCCTCTACCCCAAATACGAAAGAATTGTCACTGCATTTTGGATATTCAATTTCCAAAAGGGAACACCACCAGTGGCAGTGTAGCATTTTGGAAGTCCCTTTCCCAATGGGCAGGAGTGGAGTCTACAAAGCACTGGGAGTGTTGAAATTATCTGCTTGGGGTCAACTCCAGCCTCCACACTGAATAATTATTGTTGGTCATAGGGTTTTGTTAATATTGCTACTGGTTTGGATGGCTTTTTCACTATTAACTTATCCCTTATCTATGCAAGGACAATTTTCAGGAAGATTAAAAAGACAGTGCCTGCAAGAACATACCTGCTTTGTCAGGTATTTGCCTTCAACACTTTCCTCTGTGGAAGGAGTGTCTAGGTGCATCATTTGCAGGACCTTTTCTTTATATACAGCAGGAGCCATCACGGCCATGAAGCACCTGCTGTTTATGTCTGTCCAAAACACAACCGCATTGATCGTTGCAAATTCTGCCAACATCATTAAAGAAGTTACTGGGGACACAACCCTCCGTACTTGCCTCTGAGGAAAAAAAAAAAAAAAAAAAAAAAGTATTATAGTAATATCTGCTCATTTCGAGTGTCTAGTGGTAACCTTACAATGAACCACTTTATTATTAATGATATTATATTTATAGCCAATTCAATGGAAATCAATTCATTAGGCTGAGAAGTTTTGCTGCATGACCGTCCCTAAAGCCTTATCCTATTCATTAATTCAAGTCAGGTTTTGCCACTAATTACACTTGGAGCATGCACTAAGGAGAATTATGTATAAACCCCAGCCATTATAGTCTCTGGATTAAAATGAAGAAGAATGGAAACTCTCCATAAGTTCTATTTCAAGTCAAGTTTTATCTGTAACAGCTCCAGGGAACTTTTTGTCTGTTCCCTTTAGACCAGTAGCTGCAGAAGTGGTAAAAATGCCTTTCAGACTGAAGGACCCCAAAATGCTTTACAATCAGAAATCACTTCAACATGTCCTGAAGTGCAGCCTCCTTTGTCTTGAGAGGGAACAGCTGCTCAGCTGTGCACATCAGCAGCAGCACACAGAAATTTCCAAGTGAACAATATCAATTCTGACTGAAAACTCAGGGACAAATTTAGGTCAAAATAATGTTGTTGCCCAAATGCACTTGTGCCCAGAGTACTGTTCCCCACAGAACACTTACAAAGACCTGCCAACAATTAATTGATCACTACCTTGCTTTCTTTATGCTTTCTTCCAAAATAGGAAGCGGCTACAACTGCAGCATGCTGCAGCTGATGTGCATTTCTCACTGATTCTCACACTGCTTCCCGTCTGATTTAACAGAAAGGTGTACAAATGGGTGGGGAGGTCCCACAGAGATCCCTCTTCGTAAAAAGCATATGGCTATGTACTTCACTCATCACTCATAGCACACTGCTGTGGGAACCTCTTCAGAGTCACTCTCAGGGCTACCTTCATTTCTCCCTCACATCAGGAAAGAGATGGAAGTACATTTGCACACCTAGTGGATCTACAAGTTCAGTAAAAACAAAAAAGCCTCAGACTCCATGGAATTTAGTAAAACTGCAACTGCAGAAGTCTTTAGAACTAGGTAGTTACATAGTGCTATATAAGAGAGAAAAAATAAGGCCTTTTCAGACAAATCCATCCCAAACACTAAGACTGCACACATGCAAGGTGGCCACTTACTGAAATTTGTTCATGAAGCTCTGCAAAGAAACAAGATTAGTAACCTATACATTTATTCCTTGCTTGCATTTTTTGCTTTCTTCCAGCAGAAACACATTGTCCAGTAAGCCAACATCTCCTCAAGGGAACCAAGAAATAACAGCTTGCAACTTGTCTTTGTTCCTTTTACGGCAAGATTGTAGACCACCAAAATCGACTCTGCTCATTTTAGATCAAGCTATCAGAAGTATCCTTGAGGATGGTTTGTGATTCAAAGAATCATACATATTTAATTAACAACCAAAAAGCTTCTGCTGTTAAGATGCATTGAGCTGAAGCGATCATTTTCTGTGTACACGTTTTTAGAAACAAGGTACATTACTTTTAGCTCTCAGGTTAAATCATGACCTTTTTTCTTCTTATGTCATTGATTTACTCTCCCAATGATTTAATCTTTCTAAGCAACTCAGAGATACAACTGTGCAAGCACCTCCTTATGCTGTGCAAATGTATGTGTGTTGTACTTTCAGAGTTAAGGGTTGAACTTTCAGTGTCAAAATACAGATTCTGCCTGTGCATGTTGTAAGCCACAAGTTATTCTGCAAAGCATATGTCTAACTAGTTGCCATCCTTCTCTGCGGTATCATGATATAGTTGAAGTTCATTGAACTTAGACGCATGTGGGGACTTCTATGCACTGAAAGAAAATGATTCCACCTTACTACATCCTATAGAATAAATCTTAAATGTGTACATCATCTTGTTGACACATAGCTGAGAAAGACTTCCTAAGTTTTGAAAAACTATTTTTTATCATAATCAATGTAGGCTTTTTGGTTTTATTGTTGTTGTTTTCCTAATATCAGTAATAATGAATTTCTTTATAATGTTGGCATGGTTACCTTATGTATCCTTCAAAGTTTTAAGTCTTTAGCTGTATCCTTTACTCCATTAGCACACAATCTTAATGAAACTAAAAGGCTTTTGTATCTTAAAGATAACTTGTATTGCTCTATGGCAGTCCCAGAAGGCTCTTGATTCATGTAGCTTGATGCCAAAATGATAGATATTCCTTAGTGATAGATATAAACTCTTCTGAAAAGTACAGGACACAATGGATGATTACACAACTGCCAAGCAAAAGCATATGCTGAACTAGAACTTCATAAACCAAAGAGGTCTCCCAGCTTCCATAAAACATTGAATGCTTTGTTGAAAACACAAATGAAAAGGTGGCTCAAACAGCTTTGCAAAATGTCAAGGGGTGTATGGAATATTGTAGTGGCCTATTTGGTGTGAAAAAGTGAAAAATCAATTTGGAATATTGCATGGACATCACTGCAGAACTGCAAACTGAAACTGGCAACACTTGCCTATTGATTATGGTTTTAATTGCCATACTCAGTATGTTAACTGACCTTTGTTGGCTGTATATTCTAGCTTTTATTTCCATTAGGAACCAGTAATGGAACATAATATAATCATTTTATATTTTGTAATTTGATAATTGCCTATTTAATAATAGATTTGTCATGCATATTAGGAATTTGATTATAAAATTTCCTGCAGAAGAGATAGGCCAAAAGGTCTAAAGATGAGATGAAAAAAATGAGTGCACTACGTAGAAACAATCAAGTCTGACAGACTTTACAACCATTTTTAGAGATGCAAGAATTGAGAATCTCCATGAGATTTTCTGTTTTGCAGGGCACTCATATTGGTATACTTTAGAGGAAAAGGTGCCAGTAGATGGCACCCTGTAATGCACAGCATTCTACCTGGCTTTCCAACAACACCATCAGTTTTGCTGGGCATTGCCGACAGCTGTCTTAATGTTGGTCTGTTGAAGTCTTGACTATATTATTTACTAAAAGCACAGGAACAAAAATAAAAAATAAAAAAATAAAAGATGGCAAAAATAAATGGTAGTATTCAATGAACACTGTCATGATGTCTTTGCCCTGCCTTCAATACTGTTTTGAGATTATTCTGACCCAACTGCAACAAATAATGATGAAATAAATAAATGATGAACTAAAGCACAATTAATTTGGGGCTTTGCAAATTCTAAAGCAAATGTAAAGAAAATCATCATTGGTGAATATATGCTGGAACTGGAATTTTAAACTGTTCAAATCTTAATACAGATGCAGAATCTCTTACTGATAGATTTGAATTTCTACACATTTTCTATTGTATATATATAGGTGAAAAGTCCTCATCTTAGTCTGTTCCTTCCAAAAACGGTCATGACAGGTTGAATTTTCACCTCCATAAATACAAATGGTATCCTGTATCTTTAGCCAAGTGTGAACGCTATGTATGTAAGGACTTACTACAAGACAGCCCATTGCAACTGTCCTGTTTTAAATCTAAAGAGATGCTGAACTTTCCATGTGTGCACCTCAGAGTATGACATTCCTTCACTATTCAACAACAGCTAGTGATGAGATGCTGCACGTTAATAATCATCGCAGCTTCAGACTTTGCAACAGCTACCTCCAGGGGAAATAGCACCTTTGGGAGACCCACTATTCCAGGAATTAGGTTTCTGAAACTGAAAGGTCAAATACTTCCTGCAGTCACATCTTATTTATTTATTGTCTTATCAATGGACAACACAAAGATGCATGTCAACATGTTGACCAATAAGGGTGTTAAGAAGTCCTGCTAGGAATTCATAAAATAGTAGATACCTCACCTCTACCCTACTCATGAAAAGGGGCCATATTGTACCTACCTGAGATCTTCAGATTCCACCCTCCACCAGAGAAGGTATAAATTAAACTAAATGAGCATGCTTTTTTTTTTTTTTTTTTTTTTTTTTTTTTTTTTTCCTTCAGATAATTAGTTCGTTTTTGCTCTGGATTTCCAGGGGGAAGAGAGGTTATGCTTTCTTTCTTTGAGTAATTGCAGTCCTTTCATGGACTGTATAGAAATACAGCACTACAAAAATAATAATAATAATAATAAAGGGTTGTCAGGGCTGAGAGTAAAAAAGCTGTTTTCTCTGAAGGCACTTTATGCTCATGTGTACTGCCATGCTGTGAATTCCATTATCAAGAACAGACTGATAATCCAGGGGAATGCCTTCTTCTTTATTAATGTAATACATAAATATTTGCATATTTAAATCTTAATAGATGCAAATATCTAAATATTGCAATTGCTTGAGCTATGTCTCTCTTTCTCAATTAAAAACATGCATCATGCATATTTTCTTTCTTAGAAGGACCTTAACTTAAGGAAAGGTTTTTTAGGACCTTAACTTAAGGAAAGGTTTTCTTAACCTTAAGGTTAAAGGAAAAAATAAGTTTCCCTTTTTTCAGTGTTATGTCCAGTCAAAGAGAGAAAGCTGTTACTGGAATTGGTGTTGTAATTGAAGTCTCGAAACCTACCATGCTGTGCAGATTATAAGAACTAGAATAGCTAAGGATACAAATTAGTAGGTAAGTGAAGCCATGTATTATTTTCAGTCAACACTTCTGAAATATCACTGTTTTCTATAAGATCTCTAAGGACTACTAAAAAGTGCAATAAACAATCTCTGCCAATTAAATTTCCTTGTAGAACATGGGAAAAAAAAAAAAAAAAAAAAAAAAAGTTGTAAAAACCTACAGCAGACGTTTCATTATTTCTGTTTACATTGTAGTCCATCAGATTTTAACAGGTATAGCATAACACTTATCATCCTTGCTATAACTTTGCTTCCTTTTCTAATCTGTAAAAATAAAGGTTTAACAGTTGTCATTCTTAGAAAAAAAGAAAAGAACAAGGAAAAAGAAAAAAAAAAAAAAAAAAAAAAGGAAATAGCCATTTAAGGTGTCTTAAAAAGTCAGACATAAAAACCTGTGCTCAGTACTGGCATTCTTGTTTGATGTATGACTTTGCACTATGTGGAATGAAACAAATGTGTTCACTGCATGTAAACTAACAAAAATAATGGGAAATGAATTGTTATTTATGGTAACTAGTTCAAGCCATCTTAGGTCACATAATATTGCATCAGTGTTTGAATTAACTAGTCTGGTATTAACACTTATTTATTAAGAGTAAGAGAGAGTGTAATTGCAGTTAGTCTACAGTGACACTTAGTTTCATTATAAAGTATTCCTCCAGATTCAGCCAGCACACACTTTTCTCCACCTCACTCATACCTATCAGGCTATTGGGAAATAACAACTATTCTGACAAAGGTCTCCTAGAGTTTGCTCCTTGACCATTATGGTTGCTTACTTTTGTAAAAGCAAAAGCAAAAGTAAGTAAACAAAAAGTAATCACTTTTTGAAAAGTGATCCACTGACCTGTCTGGGTTGAAATTACTTTTAAAACACACACACTCACACTCACATACACACACACACACAAAAAAGTCCACCTTCCCCACTGCCCTTTTCCTCAAGTTGTTATACAAACTTAAAAACATAAAATGGATAAATAAAAAGTCTTATGTATGGTCTTAGATTTCTGAGTGAAATTATCAAAATCTTGGGAAAAGCTATTTGTATAGTTGACCAGTTACAATAGATTTTCTGAGCCTGGTTTAATATGGATTCGGACCAGAATACAGAGGAGATGCATCTCAGTGGATTTGATGGATTATTGATGGTCTTCTGCAGGCTGAGGACTGGCACCCATTTTCTCCTGACATCTATTATATCATCAGCCAAGAGTGACGAGTTACTGGAGATAACTAACTAAAGAAATTAACAGGAATATGGGGAACCTGTTGCAGTGACTTAACACCTTCCAAAGGATACACAGATCTGTAATGGAAGATGGTACTGAGCTCCAAACTCCTCGTTTGTAAAGCTGACATTAAGAGTTTGATCGTTGTTGCTATCAATGTAATTCAAGAATTAACTTGTTTACCAGGAGGCTGTTATACCTGTCCTTCAATTTCTATGCTGACTTCCTGGGAAAAAAAGACTCAGAGGCAATATTTCTGTCTTCATCTAGAAGGCACTCAGTTGCTTAGATCTACACTATATCTAACATTACTATTATTTTCAGATGAGGAATATGCCTATATAAACCTGTTCCTCAAATACAGTTAAATTATCTATTGCAAAAATATAGATGCAAGAATTTTATTGGGAGAGAAGTAAAGGATGAATCCAGAGTTTGAAGCATACTCCTATAGATAACCATAAACCACTTTTATTTCTAAGTCATGCTTGCTTGGCCTTGCTTTCATTGATGGATATATAGCAGATATACCATTGTATATTAAATCTGTACAATATATGTGGCTGGAAAGACAGGGTGGTGGTGTTAAAAAAAAAAAAAAAAAAAAAAAAAAAGTTAAAAGTTATATTAAACTGTTTAAAATATTGAATTAGTGAAGCATCCAATTCATGCCACTGCTTACTAAAAGGGAAATAATAGCTTAATACTTATTTAAATATTATCTTTTTTATATATTAAATTAAAAATATTAATATACCACAGACTGTGATATAAGCATTTAATATCGTATCTTTTGTTAACGAAAAACTCCATTTTGTTTAAAGGCTACTCAAAGCTGTCAAAAAATGATCATGCCTTTAAATATCAAGAGCTGAAAAAACATTTAAATAGGTTGTTTCTGCCTTTTGTAAAATACATTTTAATTCTATGAATGAATATTCACCTCACTTCTCTTTTCTGCTTGTCACATAAAATAAACAAACAAAAAAAAAACTCTCAAAAAGTATTAGATAACTCAGTTGTTCTAATTCATGACTTTACATTATGATGAAGCACAGTACTGTAAATTTATCTCCTTTCTCTTCATGTCTTGCTCAAGCACCTTCCTTTATGGTAGAGACCACATGATCTCAGGGATTTGTTATATTCCCTCACAAACACATTCACACGTATTACATTAAACAGGACTGAATTACACAAAACCGAAGGGGCTGTTAGGTCTGAGAGCCAGGGCAGATTTGTTTTTTTCTGGTTACCAGACCTCTCTGGTGACCCTCTTTAGACTGTAATTATTCTCAAGGACATAATTTGTATAATTCATAGGTTAGCTGGTTACAACAAATAACCTTACATTAAGATCTTTGCAAACTGCTCTTTTCTCTATAGCTACTTAAACTAAAAATTTAGCCACCGCCCTTTTGATCAAAACTTCTACCAAAGTGCCTTAAACGAAGATCATGATGGACCCAGAAGATCAATGAAGCTGACTTTTTCTATTCACTCAGATTCAAGTGGCATACGCTAGGGAATTAGGATTGTCATGCCCTGAGCCAGCTGTCATAGCCATGCTAGCACGTCCAGAATTAATCATTTTCCCTGGAGCTGTTGGGAAAGTGAGGACCACAGAGCCACAGGTATAATGAATACATACCTTTCTCTCCTCTGTATTCACATCTTTGGATATTCAGCCCTGGCTGAGACTAGCATGTGACATGATGGTTTGTGATGCTCTTCTTTTCCTCTGATCCTTCCAGCAAAGTGTAGTCAACTGGCTACTCATGAGCAATCTCATCTGAGGGACATAAACTGTGAACTAGTTGGAAACATGTATGTGCTCAAAACGCAATTTGATGTGCAAAACCTTGGCTGTACACTCAAAATATAGCAACCCCGATTTCTAGCTTTCACAGAGTTATAGCAATGTTAGATAAAGCTGAGCTAAATGTCCATTAAAAAGATGCAAAATAGCTTTACATGATTAGCATTGATGTGTTCATTATGTGGATAAATAAACAAGAAAAAGGGAATTTCTAAAAATAAGTTCTAACACCCTGGCTAAGATGTGCTGGACTTGTTTCAAAGAAATCAGTTTGAGTTTTTACCTAAAGCAAATAGACAGGGTTTTTTAATGTTCTTTATAAATAAATAAAAGGTAAAATTAATAATAATAATAATAATAAAGGAGGGGGATAATGACTTTAAATAGGGACAGCCAAAATTCCAGGCCCTTTCTGAATGTCCTGACATGATTACCAACAGATCAACCAGAAAATCTGTGGCAAAACGGTGACTAGATTCCTCGTTCTTACTGCAACCCCACCCACCTATTAAACCAACTTTTTTTTTTTTTTTTTAAATAAATCCAATGAATTATATGTAAGCCACTTGCAATGACTTTAAAATCTCCATCTGAAGAAAAGCATTCATGTCCTTATTTTGCCCCAAGCAATGCTGACTTACTGGTCTCCTTGTTTTTTTTTCTGTGCTAAGCCCCTGTAGTGCACTCTCAGTGGAAGTTGTGATTCAGAGTAAACAGGGCACGTGTGCAAGACAGGACGCCTCTGCTGAGAGTTTTAGGTCAACACCAACTGCATTTTACAGAAGAGGTTAGCTGCTGCAGAGATATTATAATAGGCTTTTCTGGAAGCAAGAGTGTGCCATGTATTTCAAATCAGAAGAGAAAAAATAGTAGGTGAATGTCTGTAGCAGAATGACAGCACTGAGCAAGGAAATCTAAGGATCTGAGATATGCTCATGTGACAGCTAAGGCTCAGATCCTCAGAAGGCATAATAAGGGTCACCAATATTTCCAGATATCAGTGACATACAAACAGTCCACCTAGTGTTGGCTTTGCTTTTTTTTTTCAAAATAAATTTTATAACAATGTAATGATTTCCTATTATTTTACATCTGTTACTAGTTGGTCTCTAATTTTTAAGAAAAAGAAAGGACTGGTCATGATGTTGGACAGTAACTGAGAAACAGCCAAGTCCTGAACAAGGTCTATATTTGACACATCAGACAGGACAATAATCCTAATGTCATCCTTACTCTCTCAACAGTGTTCATAGAATAATTTAGGCAAAGTAAATCAACCTTCTAATAGTTTAAAATGTGTAAACCGTAAGATGTACCATAACTAAAGAGACTATTGTGATTTATATTGGGAAAAATTAATCCTCTTTTAAAATATAACTGCAAAAATACAATTTAGAGAGGCTAATGAAAGAAGATAATACAGCTGGATTTTAGAGGATTAGCTAAATATACCTGATTTGTGTTCTGAAACAAATGAAATCAGTGTACCAAAGAGATACTTTGCAGCTAACCACTGCAGCTGACTTAAAAGGGAATTATATTCATGAAAACAATCTCATCCTGACTCTTGATGGTGCCTGACTATATGGAAGAGCATTTGCAGTTTCCATTTGCTTAAATTTGTTGCTTTCCAAAGTAACAGCTTCTCTGTCTCCCTGAAATGAAAGTGTAGTTCCACTGATTGAAAATTACATTGAGATAAACCCTGCAGTATGTATCCTATCAGTCTGCATCCCTTTTGGTTTACACAGCTTTCACTTATATACCTTCAGAAAGGATTGCAAGTGTCTACTATGAAAAATCCTTGTCACTCTCAGACTTTGGGGTCTCAGAAAAGGTTGATGTACATATTGAAAAGATTAAAAAATGCCAGATATTGTTGACATGCTGAGCAAATTAAAACTGCATGCAAATAGTAACACTGACTACTGCCATCCAAAGGGTGCTGACTTCTAATCAGTAGGCAGACCCTTCCTCTAGCTCAGTTCCCTGCCCTGCTGCTGCACTGTGTCTCTTCTGCTCCAGGGCCATGAGCCACATCCCATTGCAGTGAGAAATGCTTTGGCTGCTTTTGCACAGAGCAATGTGCCATGATGCAGCTGGGACAAGGAGTGCAGAGCAGGTCTGTTGGGGTGCCTGTAAGGGAGGAGGGAGAGAGAGGACAAGGTCCAAGAGAGATTTCATGGGCAGTGCAGATCACAGCTTTTTTAAACTAATGTCTTCTTTCTCTTATGGTGGTGAGACATCACTCTGAGGCCTAAAGACAAAACATTTTGCTACTGGGAAAGAAACAAAATAATCACCATTCATTCTAGCTAGCTTTGAGGTGTTTTTTCATCAGTGAAGGATCACTGTACTCTGGGCTCCTCTAATGAAGCCCATTATTTCTGTTAGTTGAACTTTGCACAGTGCAACATTCAGTGTCACATGCTGAAAGAGTCTCAGGATAATATTTCCCTTGACTGCACGCTACTTGTCAATCATATGCTTTTATATCTCTGTGAGATAGTTCATTTGATTAATGAGGCATGTCTGCTATGATTTTGGAAGCTATACCTCATGGGCAAATTTGCTGGTATTAAGCAGCTAATGCTTACCATTTAGACCAAGAACAGTGAAGATTTTGTTTCAGGAATAGGAACTGTATTATGAGAACATCTCCTTTAATTAACCTTCAGGAAATAAGTGAAATAAAATATGGAAAGAAAGCTCAGCCTGAAAATCAGCGAACATTAGCTACCACTTATTCCAGCATCTGGTGCACTGGCTTGAAAAGCACTCGCCCCCCTCCTCCTATATCTTCTGCACCACTCATGGCTGCAGTTCTCAGCCACCAAAAGCAGTATCTGTTTTTCAGGCCAGTGGATTAAGAAACACCCACACATATCATTTTTTTTTTTTTTTAAATTTTTTTTTTAGGTTATACTGTAGATCTATGTTGTAGGAAGTCAGCTCAAAAATATTTGTGTGGTCATTCCTTTCAAAATTAAGATTTGTCTGTTTTTTCATTAAGGAGATCATCAAGAAAGCTCTTTTCAGCTCAGTTCACATAAAATTCTTACAGTCTAAATAAATTTACTCAGAGTGATCTTCTCAAGTCACCCCAGCTCCAAGAGTAAGAGAATGCTGTATGTCAGTAAGGGCATGAACCATGTCCTGATATAAGCACACCGTCCCTTTGTGAAGGCTTTCAGCTCTTACATAACATTAATGATTTTGTGCTGCACAAAAGCGCCTCTGCTAGTGGTTTACATCGTGCCCTAAATCAGATTATTTACTCAGAAATCATTCTGTTTCTCTTATCCTTTTACAAGCTGTCCCTGTTCGTTAGAAGGATCACACTGAGTGCCTCTATACTCCTAAGTAAAACAAGGAAAAATCTTGATCAACGATTGACCACATGGCTTAATTTTCTCTGAGCCCTTGGCTCTGGTTTGGATTGCTCCACACAGCTGTCTGCAAGGCAGCAATGATCTGCAGAGGGCTGCTGCTATATGGCACACATAACACTTCCCCTGTCACTTGGACCGGGTCTGACTCCAGGTCCTCTTCTATTCAGCAGCTCTTGAAAGCAGTACGAGGACTCTTATTGTGGACAGGTTGTATAAAAATCAACAGCAAGGCAGCTTACTCCTCAGAGATGCCCTTGATGAATGCCACTGTATCGCAGTAGCTTGGTACACACTACCATGGTCAGTTTGCTTTTCCTTCTTATCTTTCTTTTTCATAAATTGATCTACACATTCAGCTTCTTCCTACACTGGACAGGATACAGCGGACTGACACTTCTTCTTCCTTCCTACCACAGTGAAGGCTGCCTTCTGGGAAATGGGAATTACATTATGATACTACCCAATGTCGTTCTTAATGACCCCCTGGATGGGAGGGTGGCAAAAAATGTCTGCTTTTTGTTTGTCTGTTAGTTCTTAAATACAATTTCATGTCAGATCTAGGCACCTACAGAGCAAAAAGGTAAACTGCTTTTCTGGTGAAACTACTTAAATACTGTAATGAAGAATAGAGCAGAAGATGTGTCGGTAACTATGGTATACCAGGGAAGAGACAGCATGGGCTTTGTGAAGGGAGTCTGGCCTCACAAACTGCTGGAGGAGTCAGAAAGCACACCAAGAGAGCTCACTAGGATTTCAATAGGCTCCAGGCCAGATTGGTCATTGAAAGCCCTCAGGGAAACTAAGCAACCTGAGGCTTAGTGGTTACAGGGACCACAGGAAGGTCTCTGTCTGGGCTAGGAAAAAAATAAATAAATAAATAAATAAATAAATAAATAAATAAAGCAGGTCAGAATATAAGAAACACCATAGAGGAGTAAAGTGACACACAATGGAAAAAGTAGAAGTTTTCATGCTAAGCTATAGCACTTGTTCCAGTAGGGCGCTGCAGGAACTCCTGGAACAGAGGGTCACTTGTGAAAGAGACAGCCATTGAGTGTTACTGAACACATGACCACCACCTCCCAGCTCAGTCACTGGGCTGTGAGTTGTTGGAGGCTAGAAAAACACCCTGGGGAAGAAGCACAGTGTGCTTGAAATACTCTTCTCTAGGCATCTGCTCCTGATCGTCACTGGAGAACATTTGGCTACAACCAGTACCACTGTTCTTATAGTCCCGTGTTAGGATGACAAAGGCGAAACGGAAATACATGCAGGCAGAAACAGTAATGGGAACTATAATCACACAACCGAGAATAGTGTGCTGATTTAAATATCAGGGCATACTGGCAGCACCTACATCATAAAACTGCATGTTTAACATAGGGAAAGTGAGAATATTTCCTCACAAGAATCTGCTGAATTTATTGAGACCTTTTCTTCTGGACCTCAGTTATTTTTCATCAGACTAGGTAGTGTGTACAGGAGCATGTTTTTTTTTAAATACATCTACATACCAATCTGTCAGAAATCTGTCTCTGTTTTATATCCAGTCAGAAAAGAAATAATGTTTGCTTTGCAAATACAGACATGTCATTTTAGTTGAGCTTTGCTTCCCAGGCCCTAGATTTTTATATTTAAAAGTTTCAGATGTGATAATGCTCTTTTGTAAGCTTACCTTCATGATTTACTGTCTAGTTTAGTGAAACTCACAGGAAGAGTTCCATTTATGAACAACACTTGATATTTAAGGAAGGTGCTAGCAGAACAACCTGTGAACTGCATCTCAACCATGGTCTTTTTTTTTCTTCTTCTTTTCTTTTTTTTTTTTTACCTTACTGCATTATTCATGATTGTCAGCTGTTTCAGAATTCATTGCTGTCAGTTACGGCATGTGCTTTTTTGGATTATTCTGTACATCTGGGTGAGTTGACAGGCAGAAGTATTTAGCATCTCTTCCTACACCAAGTACCAATTAATGCAACCAGTTATCTGATCAGGCCTACTGGGAAAAAAGCTATACCCGATCAAAAGCTCCTTTTTGAAATGACTCCTTTTGACTTATTTTGCATATCATGATTAGAAACCTCTTACCTGCTGAATTTTCCTAGGGGAAAAAAAAATAAAAAAAAATAATAAAAAAAAATCCTTTGCCTGGAAGAGACTGTACCCCAGCTTCTGGCAACCATAAATATTGCAATAATGTAAGGGGAATGTAGCTACAGAAAAATGGGATTATATTAAAGAAGCAAAAACAAGTGGTGGCCTTGGAAGTGCCGTGAACAGCTCACCATTCCCAGGGAGCCAATCCTCCTCTGAAATGAAACAAGGTGACATTACTTCCACTTGATTTATTTTGCTGCTGGCACAGAGGACCCTTGCCAGCTACTCTCACCAGTACTGATTCTTGCAGTTACTTCCCTCTGTCTCTTCTCAGTGATATTCCTGGAGGGAAAGAAACTGCCCAAGGGTGTGGGCATTTAAATCAGTTTTACATAAATACAGTTTCAGTTATTAGAAGAAGTATTTTTAATATTATTACTTAGACTCTTCTCCTTCTGACCAATGATAAGTCCACATATGAACAAGTGGGTAAGCCACAGTCATAATTTTGTTACCCACAGAAATCTTTTCAGTGTTCACGCAGGGTTAATTTATATACGTTAATGAGCATTCAGACTTGTTCCTATAATTTGTCAGAGGGAAGTGGCTATGCTCATTAGGCACTCTCAGCAGTGCATAACAACCACTTAGAGTAGCACAGAATACTCCCAGGAAACTTAGGTGACCATAAAAATGTCACCAACTCTAGTCCCAGAAAATTTCAGGATCACTGCCTCGCCTTCCAGCTGTTCACAGCTCTATGAGCTGCAAAGTGCCCTGAGGGAAGAAGAGTAAGTAATATCTGCTGCAGCATACATTAGTAATTATACACATTAAGAGAGAGAGGGGAAAGGTGCAAGGCAACAAGTTGCCCACAGTCATTCGTAGACCCTAAAGAGCCCAAATATATTAGGTAGCCTTTTGACCTTTCAGAGAATGGCACTGTAACCCCTGCTTCCATCTGAGTGGCAGCAACCCCATATACCAGCACCAGCGGAGCTGATTTTCATTCGTGAAGGTATCTACACCAATGGATCTGCAGATATTCTAGATAACCCTTTTTCTACATGCATCTAAGCATGCTTTTGAAAGAAAAAAGGTCAAACAACCTTCAGAGCTCTCTGCTCACATACATACCAAGCTGCCAGAGAGCCGCTGTCCTTTAGAAACAGTTTCTGATGAAAGGGCAAGAAGGAGAGCAATCTTTCCTACTGCTTATCCAGCTCACTCAACTCAGTGGTTGCCACACCAAAAATTAGCAATGCAGAATGTTTTCCTGAAACTATATATTTACTCATACAAGGTGGAGGAGGGGGAGAAATCTGAACGCCTACATGAAATAGAGCCACCTGGCTCACCTTCCAAATAATATTATAAATGATATCCTGTGATGAATAACCACCAGTGTAAGCAGTGTGTTATTTTGATGCTGAACAACAAAGGCCATTTTCAAGAGCTTACTGCCGCTAGGAGGGAAAAAATACAAGCAACAATAAATTTTACAGTAAGAGAGAGAGTTATAACTCTTTTCCAGTCTGTAAATACACATATCTATTGCTAACTCTCATTCAAAATTGTCACCAAAAAGGCAAGAAGAACATCAATTAACACACTTTCAGGATTAGGAACAAAATGAATTATAAGGCAATATTGATTTATATATATATATATTTAAACATAGAAAACTAAAATAACACAAAGTTATGGATGCACTATTGAATACAAAGAGGTCCTCACACAAATTAACATGGTTCACACCTCAGTGCCCTAACATACCTGTACACAGCAGCCGTTGAGTGACTGACTTAATCATTACAGCAACAGTTTTTACAGGCACGCTTTTGGCATTCTTACACGGTATTAATATGACCCAGAATAAGTAAGACAAAAAAAAAACAAACAGAAGTCAATGTGCTTTTTCATATGTACGCAGTGGCTGAGCTTATTCTGCTCCTCCTCCAGGGGAATCTCCAGTGACCACAGCAAAACTGCTCCAGAAGATGTTGGGAGCCAAAATGAGGGTCAATATGAACCTTTACAATGAAGCCCTGCACTATGCAAAACTAGCTATTTTTCAATTAAGAAAGAAAACTAAACACTGTATGAAAGAAAAACCCGGTTGTTATTAGGTTGCCTGATCTGTTCCAGTTCTTAAAATCAAGAGCTGCTGACAGTAATGACTCTTCTTCTTGTGCCCAAGAGAACATGGGTTGGAGAGAAGATTTCCTGACACCAGCCTTGCACATCAGCACTTGTAGTTGCAAGAATTCAGCTTCAAAACTACCAAATCAAAACAAAAGGTTTGTGAAGGGAAAGTGAACAGAGATGTAAACAGACCAGCAAATGGGAACAAGTATGCCCAAGACATTTCAGAATTTCTCTTTAGGTTCTTGGCTGCAGCCAGAAAGAAGGTGGAAGCATCTAGTAGGGATACAGCATTAGGGAAAGTAGGAGAAGGCAAGGATGCTGGTGGTGAGGATATCTTCCCCCCGCCCCCCAGCAATCAAATATTTCATTTCAGTTGAAAAAATAATAAAAATAATAAATAAATAAATAAATAAAACATCAAAGGATTGGGTGTGGGACAAGTAAAGCTATTTGGTTTGCTTTTCTTAACAATCCATCCAAAATGTTTTGGAGTGGAATCAGAGAAAGCTATAAAGCTATTCTTAGCCTCTTTTATTCAAACCATAGATTGGGGAAAAAATAATAATAATAATAATAATAATGAAGGAAGGAAGGAGCCAGTCCCATGAGCAGTGAGCAAATGCACCCTCACTTCTTGAGGATGCATGATGTGTAGGTGATTGACTTCAGTGTCTGAACATAAATTCCAATGCTAGATTTCCCTCAGCAGATTGCCTCTTTCCGACTGAAATGAAAAAGAAAGAAAGAAAGAAAAAGGAAAGAAATAAAGGAGAGATGAGTGGTTGCAGTTTTTTCTTAGATATGGATACTTGCAACTTCTCTCCCACAGAGCACTGATTTTTACCAGCTGTGAATCCCTTCCCTTTAGTCAGCTAAAGCTAGTATTGCCCAGCAAATTCAACAGGGGAAGGAAAGCAGACAACTTCAGCACACAAACATAGGCCATGAGACTGCCAGAGCCAACAGTTCTCATCCAAGTTCTTCATTCAAAAGCCCATGGGACCAGAACTGGCAGCTGAGCCTGATCCTAGGGACTGTACGCATATTAGAAAGCAGGCACGGTCAGTCTCTGTACTGACCACCCAGAGGAGCTTCTAGTCATGTAATAGGACACACTGAGCAGAGCTAACCATCCCTAACTCAGCCAGCTAAGCTCACAGTTTTAACATGCTTAATCAGGAAAAAAAAAAATAATAATTACTTATGTAGGCCTGTCTAGCCAGAGTAGACCTTCCCCCCATTTTTGCAGCTGCAGTATCCAAGCATGTTACACACAGAGAGAGACTTCATTTATCTTTACATACAAAATAAGTGTACATGAAACAAACATAAGTGGAGATCATCTGCTTGTGAATGCCCACTTTTAATATTTGCAAGATTGCAACTGCGTTCAAAAACTGTGACTAAAGAATGCGTTTCACAACACAGACATTATTTTTCTATTTACCTGTAGGAAAAAATCTGTTCCTGGTGTAGCATTAGCAACAAATGTGATACTTCATAGATTTGAGGTTTATTGGAGTCTCAGTGATCACTCTTTGGAGCTTAACATATCCTGTTGCTATGAAAGAACAATGGAAATGCAGTCAGCATGGTTATTGATATAGCCTTTAGCTGTAGGAACATAAGAAAGTGGTATCTTTGGAACTACCTGAGCAGATCACGCCGTTACCCATCAAGCTTATATTTTCCAGCTGTATCTTCCAGGTGCCTCAAAGCACTCACAAGAAACACTGTAGAAAGCCCTGCTGTTAGAGGAAATATCATTTTAAGCCTCATTGCCTTCATGTCTGTAATGGAATAGAAAGCAGCTCATTAATTTATTTATTTTTTCCTTGGTGTAGAGTTGAATGCTGTTGTTATTGATGCAGCTTTCTAACCACTTGGATAGTCTTGCTAAACTCTGGGGCTCTGTGGTTACCATAAAAGTTATACAGTTAATTCAGTACTCAGTGGAAGAGTACCTATATGTGTTTCAGTATATTTGTACTCCAGATGCATCAAATATCTCCTTAAACACAGCACTTGACTGCCCTCCCCTACACCATGATTTATATATCTTTCTTACCCTTCTTCACCTCCTCTCTGAAGCAAAGAGTCTATGTTTCTTCAGTTTATATTCCTATGGAAAGCTTTCATTGCTTATAATTATTTCTGTAAGGAGTCCATAAGAAGGCAAAATGTTATAAAAGTCAGTGAAACAATGGAAAATATTTTTATATGTGAATCAAAATCTATGCATGTGTGTTTCTTTGTGCATATGTGCACATACAGGATATCTAAAGTGTTGACACTTCAGAGGTATAACACCACAATATTGCATAGATAATCTGATTACGTTTTTAAATACTAGTACTTGTACACATTCAACTCTGTAAATAGTTCATTATTTTACGCCAGTACATATATGAGCTCAGATGTATTTATGTACTCCCACCCATGCACCCGCAGAGCATCTGAAAATACATCAAAAATGTGCAATTCAGTATGTTATGTATACAATGTTGCCTTATTTTTATTGCTACTTATCTTGTTATTTAAGCATCCAGTCACACTTAGACCATCACTGCAGACAAATAACATTTTGATGAAATGTTAAGGTCCTTCCCTCCCCCAGGTATTGTGTGGTTTGCTGTTTTTTCCCGTTTAAAACTAGCAGTATTGTCCATGATATTGTTTTGTTGACATATTCCACCTATGGTCACATTGCCAGTTTACCTAGCTTTGCTAGGTCCCTTTGTTGGTTGTTTTTCACACTCTATTGCACTGCAGGTGAACTCTTCTGTCATTTGAAATGTACTTGACAGCATTCATAGTGCAGCCCTGCATCGCTTGGCTGGCCTTGTGCCAGCCAAGGACCCGGGTATTTAGTTACATCCCTTGCCTTTTTTCCTTTTTTATGGTTTGCCATTCTGTAATCATACTTCTCTCACCTTGTGATTACTTAATTTCCTTAACAGCCCTCACTTTGGGAATTTTGGCAAAAGTAGTTTTTAAAAGTCCAAATAAATTACTTCAGGTGATTTTACTTTAGACACCTCTATGCTAATACATACAATAAATTGACAGTAGACTGTAAACACCACTTTCTTTTACAGCACCTATGTTGATTTGCGAGTATTATGTATCTTCAGCTTCCTATTGGTTTCTAATGACTTCCTTTAATTATTGGTTCATCCTGTTACTTGATACTGATGTTGAACAAATTTGTTTATCATTTTTGCAGTTACCATACAGCCTTTGTTAGAGATGGGAGTGAAATTTGGTACCCTAAGGTGTGCTGATAAAATAATATTATGCATTTTGTTAACAGTTTGTTCTTATGTTTCCACAGAATGCTTGGTGGAGTAGCAGCCAAGTTTTCTTTTAAATACATTACTGCTTAATATAGCAGCTTGTTCTAACATGTCTTCTTTTGACACTTCAGTCTCACAAGGTTTCAGCTTTATTAGCTGGAAAACAGCTATTTCAAATGTTTTCTGTAGTTAAACTGAACACAAGAAAATAATTGCGTTTAAAGACCTCCTCTACTTCCCTTACATCTTTAAAGACACGTGGATCAGAGAGAAACAGCATGATAAAGCATGATCCTAAACAAATAGTCATAGGCATGTGTGAGGGAGAGGGAAGGAAAAAGCTTGGGTTTAAATCCATGATCAGTGTCCTTAATCCACTGACCAAATAGTCATGAAATACATAAATCAAAGCTAACATATATTAATTATTGCAATTGAAGAACACTGTATGTAGACAAAGCCTTAGTCATTTTCTCTATTTCTCTATATTAAAATGTTTTGTTTTTGTTTGCTTTGGAAGCTAATGCTAGGACAGGACTCAAAGTTGTGAAGCTATCTCTAATTAGTCCAAAATAATGCTGACTGTGAAGCAAAACAGAGCTAAATGCTATGCATTTCAATTGCTAGCTGCTACCTGGACAACTCTTGTTCTGGATTTTATGAGTTCTGTTCATAAGTGTTCATTCTCTTCACACATTAGAGGAAGAGTAGATGTACCTTCTAAAGCAAACTCTTACTGAATTATTTACTCCGACTCATAAACCCTTCTTGTGAGTGCAGATTGAACTATTAATTATTATTTAGGCATATAAATTATATTCAGCTACGTACCTTTAGCTCTCCCCTCTCAGTTCTGCAAAGTCCCAGCAAGATCCCATACTAAACCTGCCAGTCATTTTCTTCAGTCATTAACAACCTTGCTAACTTGGGAGTTAATTTTTTTACTCTCTTTCTTTACCATAAAGCATTACCCCCCTTGCTAACTTGGAAAAGTACGTGCAATTCTGCAAGCTTCCAGTGCAGCTACTAACCAAAGAGTTGTTCTATGTCCACAGGTGAGCACTCCAGCGTGTGGCTGCAGCTAGTGAAAGATTTTAACATGGGGAGGAAGAGTAAGCCTAAAGAACTGAGGAATATTTTGCAATTGGAGAAGGAGAAAAGGTTCTGGATGGAAGAGGGCTGGCAGGATCTTCTCTAGAGGCAGGGAAGAAAGAAAAGAAACCCTTTGGCATGGGACTAGCCTAGAAGCAAGTACAGGAAAGTTTACACTGCCTGGACTGCAAAACATGTAGAAGGATAAAAGGTAGCAAGGATCCCTTAAATTCTGCAGCCTTTTACTTAATCAGCCCTTCTTTTGTGGTCCAGAGGGAAGCAGGTCTTAAAAGGACTAGTGAATACATGGCTCAATCTTGCCTTTCTATTGAAGTCTCAGCTTCTGTTGACAGCTATTTTAATCTGTAGGAAATGAGGATTTGGTCAGTCGTTCTTCCATGCCCTCTTTCTTGGAAACTTTAAAGAGAAATCAGCAAAAACTCATTAAGGAAGTCAATTAATCAGAGAAAGACAGACGAAAAGCCTCCTCAAACTGTGCTAGACTAAAGACTGGCATGTTTGCATGAGCATTGATAGCAAACTCTTCAGCTACCCCAGTCTGACAACCTTGGTTTATTCAAAAGTTAAGTTACAAGCCAATAGATAAACTAATCAAAGGACTTGCTCTGTAGCTCTGTCATATATTGTTCATGAAGTCAGACATTAACTCTATTCCCCTGAGTCATTTCATACTGAAATTGAGTTCTAGCCTAGCATTTCATTAGATTCATAAGCAATATATGCTGAAATAAATGAATAAACGCAGAAAGGTATTGAATTTTTGCAGGCAACTTTCTGATCAGAATGTTTTCCATTTCTGTTGAGAATTCAAATGTTGCTTATGTTTTACCAATCTGAAATATGAATCTACACACATTTTTATCCATTTCATGGAGCAGTGACTCTAGAAAGTTTCCTATATACATAAGATGACATAAGGTAATAAAGGGAAAGTGGCATAGTCACTCTACATTTCACACAGCAACTACAGCAGCAGGAAATGCAGTTACCAGCAAATAATGCAGTGGCCTGAAGGTGAACATATGGTATTTGTCATACTGCTCAGCTGAGAAACTTGCCAATATGGCCATAGGAAAAAAAAAAAAAAAAAAAAAAAAAAAAAAGATTTCATTTCAGTGGAGTGAATTATTGGTTTCATGTAAGTAAATTCTGTTTTTAAGTTAAATTAAGAAAGTTTAGAAAAATCTGAAACATTTTAAATGAAGAAACTGTCTCCCTGAATTCCAGAGGACCAGGTGATCTCTCACTATATTCAATCTATACTATCAAACTATATAAATCAATTATAATGATTATATATAATCAAACTATAATAATCAATTGAAATTAATTAAATTTGGAATGTTTAATTATATCCCAGTTCAGCAAATAATAATTTTTATCTCATTGTACTCATATGAAAGACAGTGTGGGTGAGCATATGGATCTTAAAGACGATTAAATTAGTGACTAATTTACTGCAAAATGAGAAGAAAACAGATATATAAATAAAAGTTGGAAATGAAAAAAAAATGTTTTTTCTTTTACAGTTAACATACGACTAAAAATAGAGTACAAAAATTAATATTTTATATAAACATATAGAGCTCATATGTAAGACAGAATATTCACTTGCATCTTAGCATATCCTATACCTGATTAAATAAGGATGGAGAATTCTAGCTCTTGTTCTAATGAGATCTATGGGTAACAGACTAGTTGTTGTGTTTGCAAGTAATTATTTCCCCTTGCTGTGAGACTTTGGATGGGTCAGCTGCTTTCTTTAATCTTGAGGAAACAATAGCATTGATATAATAATGCACCTTTGTTATAAGGAAGGAATTTGCCTCTTCAGAATACATAGCAGCTGCTGTGGCCAAGGCATTCTGGAAGATTTGCCAAAAATTAGGGTCCAAAAGCCTTATTTAGGAGAGTAAACAAAGGAGCAAGTTTGCCAAAGTGCTCGGCTGACAATAATTTCCCTTTGAGAGACAGTTGATGAGAGCTCAGCACTTTCAAATGAGTTTACTTACTTAATCATGCATGTTGGAAAGTTTGCCTCAAGTGCACAGGATTGCAAAGATGAAAATGTCTTGCCTGAGATGATGGTTAGCTGATTAATCTACATAATTTGCTGCTACAAGACCTTATGGAGGCTAAGGCCTTAGTACAACATGCATTATGTGCAAAGCTGTCTTGGTTTAAAAACACTTGGTGACTTTGATGGGATGATAATTCAGACTGGGAGGGACATTAGGAGGTCTCTAGTCCACTCTCTGCCCAAAGCAGGGACAGCACAGGGTGACCTGCACCGCTGCCTCATGGCTGTGGTGCCTGGCTGTGCGATGGTCTGAAGACTGTGCTGAGCCTGAGGCCTGTGGGTGGAAGGGCAGCCCTTGCCACCACTAGTTGCCCAAATCTACCAGCCACCTGGAAGTAGGAGCTCCCCAGTGTCCCGCAGCTTCGCCTGGCCCCTCTTGCCCCATGGGGGTTTAGATAGGGAAGGAGGCAGAGACAGCCAGGGGTGTCCCCTGGCTTCCACGCATCCCTCCTCCCCGGCTGCAGGCCTGCCCCGGTGGCCTCACAGCACGACTCGCCACCTTTGCAGCAAAGTTTTAAACTGGTTTAGCCAAACCCCGCTAATTTTAGGTATGAATTCCAGTAAACTGGTTTAAATTCAGCTCACGGTGACTCAGATGGCATTCATAAACACTAGCGTAACAAAAAACTAATTTTAAATCTGTCTTCTTGTGTGTGGTTGCATCAGTTTTACCATAGTGGCTCGCAGGCAGATTTAAGGGAGACTGGCATTGCTCTGTGCCCAGGAACCTAGGCTTGGAAAAGGTGACATGCTTGCAAAAGTAAGATAATCAGTTGCAATTATAAAATGCTTCAGCTAGGGTATCTTCCTGCCGCAGGGCATAAACTAATCAATCACCTACTGCTGTACGGAAATCTTTCTCCTTCAGGTGCCCTCAGTGGAGTAAGCACCTTCCTCCTAAACACCTGCTGTTGTCCAGAGCTGCAGAAAGCTGGATGGAACGCTGTCCATACAATAATTAAATTCTCGTGTAAAACACAGTGATGTTATCGTCAAATTGGGACCAAATCCAAGGTAACAGAGAGCGTAGAACAAATAGTCCCCTTCCGTCTGATCAGATGCCTTTCTTGGCATTAATTGGAAGTGCGTCAGCAGGGGAGGTAACTCTGTTAGCTAAATGAATAACATTACTGAAGTTTCTCAGGTTATATGTGCCAAATCTGTGTTTAATCGGTCTGACTTGGAAAGGCTATAAAGGATTGTTTTATTAATCTCTAAGGTCAGAATTTTAGCAAGAATTTTGAATTATTAAAGAAACTGGCTGATAATTAGGGTAGGAGGTAGAGTCACGCTCAGCTGTGAAATCACAGCCTCAGCAAAACCTTCCTGAGACCTATTACTGGATTCAAAGGGACTGAGACATGCATTTAGACTGTAGAACTGCATTTTATAATAAATGATTTAAAATATAGCAGTAAAATCCATCTGGATCCGGTATGTTTTAGGGTTTGCTGAACTAAACTGTCCATGTTACTTTCATTGCTTAAGAGACACAGGTTCACTGCTGTAACCAGAGATTTAACATTTCCTGAACTCCATTAAATTAAAAACATCAGACATGAAGCCATATCAATTTGAACAGTTGTAGTGAGCTATAAAACATGACTTTGAGAGTTTGGCCTGAGAATCCCTCAGGAATGCAGGCAAAGAAATGAGAGCTGGATGAGATCTCTCACTGAGGTTACCTTTCAGCAGCATGAGCAACTTCCTTTCTGCATTGCCACAACTTTCCTTCTCCCCATGAGAATGAGCTGCCCATCCTGTATTTGGTATTCTGGGCAGGAGAAAAGCTTCAAGACTCCTTGACCTTTTCTCACTAGCTGCTAGCCTCATGTCTTAGCATCCCTTTCCTAAGCTACGTGATTAAAAAGGAGGTCACCCTAGGCAGTCTCCATCCTAAACAATGCAAGCACTATGAGTTTTAATTCACTTTCCACTTCTCTGAGGAGTGGAAGCTGCCTCCTTCCTCCAACTGTGAACAGACTGGAAGATGTGGATTATACCACAGGTGCAGCAGAGCAAAGAAAGGAAGCAATCAGATCCTGAAGGTCTGATTTATCACTCAGACTTATCAGAGTAACATTTCTACAGTTTCAAACAGATTTTAGTGCCGTGCTGTTCTGAACGCACTTCATCATGGAGACATAGGTTGGAATAGCTCAGCTTGCTAATGGAGGAAGAGATTCCCTGAAGGTCTGCTCATCACAGCAATGCAGCTATGGCTGACTGGACTTCTCTTGACATAATAACCCAGGCTATATATAATAACATATATATGTTATATATAGGCTATATATAATAACAAACACATTGTAACATCGGTCATCCATTAACACTAAAATCCAGAACCATTTGAGGAAATGAAAGTGATAACATCTAGAGTGTTGTAAGATTTCCTTCCTTCCCCCCTTCCTGCACACCCCACAGATAAAATTGCATCCACTTGTATGAAACATATATATTTATTTTCTATGACTTGCTGACCTAAGGTCAGTGTTATCTTACTGGATGTGAAAGAGTTCTTTTCTCAGACTTCTTTTTTCTTTTATTAAAAATGGAATATCTGCTATATATTTTATTCTACTCAAGAATTATATTGCACAGAAGGGATATATATCCCTTAATAAATTCTTTTTCCATTTCTCCATTGCTTTTACTTTCTCAGTATCAGCCTTTGAAAACCACTTTAATAGTTCTCCAAATGAGAATGGTCTTTTTTTTCCATCAGTCTGAACTCTTTCCTGTGAAAGGAAAGACTGAGATGTTTGGAACGGCAATATGCTTTCAGATTATTAGAAAACAGTTATGTTATTGTTTTTGCAAAGACCAGCAGCCACAAGATGTTATTAAATGTATTTCTGAATATATGTAATGTCCAATTACAAGGGAGAAGGGAGGTGGCTCAAAACAGTTCTCAGGATGAGCAGACTCCTTTGGGAAATGCCATCTCCAAAGTGAAGATTTTTAGCTGTGATGCCAGTAAGCCACTGGAATATGATCCGAAGGGCATGAGAAGCATTAGATTGTCCTGAGGCTCTAAATCTAAATTGGAAAAAAATGCCTAGCCTCCCACTTCAGTGGGTATAGGATTTCAGTCTGAATATTTTCTGTACTGAGTATCTAAACTGAATATCATCATGGCAGCCTGCAGCTCCCTCATGAGGGTAGTGGAGGGGCAGGGGCTGAGCTCTGCTCTCTGGGGTCAGCGACAGGACCCGAGGGAACGACATGGAGCTGGGACAGGGGAGGGTCAGGCTGGGGGTTAGGGAAAGGTTCTGAACCCACAGGGTGGTCAGGCACTGGGACGGGCTGCCCAGGAGTTCAAGTGTTTGGACAATGCTTTCAGACACAGTGTTTGATTTTTTGGGTGGTCCTGTGAGGAACCAGGAGTTGAACTCAATGATCCTTGTGGGTCCCTTCCAACATGGGATATTCTATGATTCTATGATCTAACCAATGGGCTGGAACTCATTGTGGTTTTCATGATAAGACTGAGTAAAGTTTTAGGGACTGACTGTTTTGTGCAGGTTGGAATGGGTGTTCCTACTGGATAGAGTTTTTAAAACCTGTAAAGGATTCTATAGTACTTTAATACTCTAAAATATTCATATTTTCTACTTAGGGAGGCTGGTGTACCTTACAGATATTGCTGAATTAAGTTTTAGCAGTCTTGTGAGATCAGTAATGAAGTGCTTGCTACAGATGCAGAAACTGAAGCACCCAAGGTTCAGGTAACTTTCTAAGAATCACAGAAAGGAATGAAAATATCAGGCTGCATTGTACTGTGATCCCACTGCAACACTTCCAGCCTGACCTGACACCTGCCTCACAGAAGTGATATATTTCAGGCCACTGGCAAAGATACACCCTGTAAGATATACACACAAGAAAGATTAAACTACCGCAGCATGTGGAGAAGGGGATACCATGCTTTGGCTGACATTCAATCACTGTTCTCCAGGATACTAAACCATTATTAGGGCAGGTGGTGGGATAAAAGGAGAAAAATCACATCACAAGAAACAGTTGGTTTGAAAAGTAGAGGCTTAGTGAGAATAGCAGGAAAGGACAATATTTGACAATAGTCTTTGAACAAGATTTCCCACTTCCAACAAGGCAACAATACAGTAATGTAATTACGTGAGAAAACTGACTTGGTGTCATTTTCCATCCCACAGAGTTGAGACAGAAAGAAAAATAACAGACACTTAAAAAAAAAAAAAAAAAAAAAAAAAAAAAGTGAAAATTACTGTGATGATTTCTGGTCACTAATGTTTTGAAACAACAAGTAAAGAAGATGTGTTTAGTTTTATACAGAAATAAGTGGTCATAATTGCTTTTGATTTTTGTTTATCAGCACTTAAATTTCCAGTGAAAATTAATTTCCTAGCAGTACACTTGACCTGAAGTTCAATGATCATAAGACAGGGTTTACTCAGCAGCTGACCTGTATAATCTTCTTGCTAAGGAATTACAGGTTAGAATGATATCCTGAGTGGTTGGTTTTTATGATGTCCCTGACCGTGGCTCTGAAAGGTTTCTAGAATTCATTTACAATTCAGGAATGAGTCACAGTAGTCCTTCATTATATATGGAGAAAAACAGCCTAATGACTTCCACTGGGATGATACCGTGTTCCAGTGGAATGACTGTGAAATCTATTTCTGCTTATGCCACTTTTGTGGGGTTTTTTAACTCTTTTCTCTGACTTTCTTACTGTGAAGAATGTGAAAAAATCCTGAGGGGCACTTAACTGTTTTTTTTGTATCCATAGCTGTCTGAGGAAACCCATTTTTCCAAAACGTTCAGGGAAAATAGATTTTCATGCTGTAGGGCAAAAAAAAAAACCAAACCTCAAACACTCAAAAAAAATTGACAAATATTTCTGATTTCTGCTAAATTCGTGTAATAAACTCTCATACATCTTAAGCAAGTTATCTGCAAGTGCATGGGGGTGTGATAATATTAAACTGATCAGTGCACTATTAATTCTATCTATACTTGATTCAACATTCTGGTGCTTTTACTTACATGGTTTCATAAACACTAACATATACTTTCAATATTTCCATCATTTTCATAATTGTGTCACCTATCTACTTGTGTCCTAACTCAGATAAATGACTGTTTGAGAAAAGAAGACCAAAAAAGGAAGAAAAACAATAAGGTAAGTATTTCTTGATCAGGCTCATTGCCTTCACTTCAGCATGTATTCAGTTATTATTTAGTATGTATTTATTCATGTAACAAATCTGTCTTCCCATTTCAGACTTCTTCCATTACTGTTTTTGTGCCATGGTTCTCTGTCCTGGTCTTGAGGTGATTATTGGTGTGTTGATGACCTACAAGGTATGAGGAATCATTCAGCACACAAACTGAAAATATGGCCAATCCCTGCAGTAATGGAGTTTTGACATTCACCATGACTTTGACATGAAAAGTCCAAATGCCTCTTGAACACTGACAGGCATGGGACATCAACCACCTCTTTGAGGGTGGTCATACTCTGCAATAGGCTGTCCTGTCCTATCCTATCCTATCCTATTCTATCCTATCCTATCCTATCCTATCCTATCCTATCCTATCCTATCCTATCCTATCCAAACTTGCCCACATACAAATTTCTGTGGTAAAACCTATGTATATATTTCCAGTTATTCTCTATGGGATTGGAATAAAGGGAATTCCAATCCATTTTTAGGTGATGGGGAACAATGCATTATCTGGAAAGAGGTGTTTATTAATGAAACAATTGTACAGCTGGCAACATGCAAGAAAAAATAAGAAAAGACAGAGGAGACAATTCTGTTATTTAAAATGTTGACATTAGAAGAAAAGTACTCTATTTGAAAAAATGGATGAACAAATTGCCCACAAACTGGGAACACGCCTACAGGGACTGGATTCACATATGTTTAAAAAGAAAAAGAAAAAAAAAAAAAAAAAGATAGGAGTAAGGTCATTATTGCTACTTGTAGCCATTTGACCTGTGCATAGAGGGGAGCAATGATGATTCAGGCCAATACATGTAACCTACTACTACTTCACATGTGAAAAATCTTGTATCTAAGCAATTACAGACTGAAGGAATAGCTTGAGCTACTTAATAATAGTGGTTGTAGAATACATGCATTTTTTTTTCTAAATTTAGAAAGGGGAGGAATAAATTAAATCAATTCAGGAAGAAATTAGACAGTATTTTGGATGAATAATTCAAGCAAGCTCTGCCTAAGTCTTGTAGGTGTTAATAAATCTTTAAGCTTCTGGACATAAAAAGTAGGTAAGCAAAGTAGAAAAACTAGCCAGAGAGATGAAACCTTGTTTGAACTATATACTTCTATAGGTAACACTTATAGAAACAAGTGAAGTATGAGGGTGCTGGCACAGGTGAAATGGAAATATAAATGTTCCCCCAGAGAGTGGTGATGGGAGAATCGACTATTGTTACGATGTCTTCAGTGCTGCTATCATACTTTCTAAAGCAAGGGAAAATCTACAAAGTGATTTAGGCTCATTTTACTGAAATGATATATCTAATTTTGAACCTCTGGCAGCTATCTCAGAAGGCTCTTTGATTTATTCTGGGACCAACTAAGAAACTTTACTTGGCAGGTGGTATTTCTGGTTTCTATCCAACTTAGCTTCTGCTTATCTTCCAGTATGTATTACTAGTGAGCAGATCAAGCTCCAGCTGTGTCAAAGATAAAACTTCATCAACCCACTGCCACAACACCTGCATTTACCCTGTACAGTGGTACAGACGAGTAGGGACAGAGTAATTTCAACTGAAGGATTCAGTTATTTAGCAGTCTCACAGAACAGCTAAATTACTGAAGTGCTGTAAGAACTTGCCTTTCTGTCACAGGCAGCCCTCAAAATTGCGTGTCTTTAATTTTTAAGCATCTTACTAACACTGAGTTTCTTTCTTTCATTCTCTTTCCTCTTTCCAAAACCAAAGCAAATTAAACAAACTGGGAAAAAAAAAAAAAAACCTCAAACACTGAATAAACCCTGAAAAGGATGCAAAACTACAGCTTCTTGAAGACTGCTATGTACGTTGCTACTAGCAGCATATGGAAGGTTTGAAGACACTGCAGTGAGAACTACTGACCTGAAAGCAGACTACTTTAAAATAAGTCCTATCTTGATTGTCACCTGTGGAGCAGAAAAAAGCTGCACACTGTCTAATTCAGATAGGTGTCTTCCTTTTCCTGTATGTTAGTCCAGCAAATTAAGTATCTACTCTCTCACTTCTTAGTCGGGAAGTCTAAACCCCAGTACTCTGAGCTGGTGGTCAGGAGGACCCTGAAGTCACTCATTGCTTCAACACGTGGAGAGGTGTTTACATTGAATAATATCAATGGATCCACTAGGGTTTCAAAGGCTGTCATGCAAAGTACTGGTGTAAATGTCTGTAAGAGTGCAAGCCAAAAGAGATGTAAGACTGTAAGACTGATTTTCAGTACATTTTTGACATTTTCCAAGTTCTTCCCTCCCTCCACAACCTGGACTTCATGGTCAGGGCATGTTTAGTGAGTGACTGTCACAAGGAATGAATAGGGAAAGTTACTGAGCAGTTTTCCCACTTTGTCTCTGTCCCCACAAGAAGATTCAGAGGTGCCACAGCGATGCCCTGCAGAGACCCACAGCCACATGATCCCTCCATGCGGGTCCCTCCGTGCACCACCTGCCCTCCAGCCCACGTCACTTTATGGGCTGCCTCAGCACCGCTCACCCTGGGGCTTCTCTCCTACCACAGCTTTCTGCATGCTCTCACCCCAGCTAGCTAGTAAACATTTTTTTTCTTTGGGGAAAAAAAAAAAAAAAGTCCAACTCTGCATCACCAATCTTTCCCTACCAAGCCCTCTCCTTCCCCAACACCCTCCCAGGAGCCCCTCACAAGGCAAAATTAGGCAGATGAAGGTCTGAGTGGGGCTTGTACAGAGAGAGGGACTTCTTGTGGAGACAGGCAGTTTGCTGCTAAGGACAAAGGAAGCTAGAACAGGGAAGGGGAAGGTTGTGTTAGGGAGATTTAGTGGGAAAAAAATTCAAAGCACCTATGACTTCCCGTGCAAGCTCACAGCTGCCCTTTCCCACCTCTGCTCTCATCCCAGGGATGCCTCCTGTAGAGCAAAGTGCAGTCCCCTCCCTACGTTACCGCTCTCTCCCCGCCTCTCCCAACTCAAATGGTTTTGCCACCATGGCAAAAACAAATTCTGCCTTCCCACACCACAGGCAAGGAAGGGGAAGGCATTTTGCTTCTGTTCTTCGGGCATGGAAATTCAGTTTCTGGTGTGCTGTGACCATGCTGTGAGCTGGCTCAACTTTAAGACATGGCTTGGTGCACAAAGGCAGGAGGGCAATTTTTCTCCTCTCTGAAAGCATTTCCAAATATATATACATATATATATGTATACACATGTGTATATATAGTTTCGTATAAATAGTTTCTGACAAAAATAAATAAATAAAATCAGTGCCCCATGAAGTTTTGAGCTGGAGTCCAAGGTCTGAGCATCCTATTTCCATCACCTGTTGCTGTTTTTCATCTCTCCAGGCCTAGCAAGGAGACAAAACCTCTGTCTGCAGTGTAAGACAAGAAATCCCAAAATCCCTTTTCCCACTGCCAGCCTGCCAAACCTCTGTGATGGAAGCAGCCCATATCTCCTTTACTGGTCCATAGAGTTCCCATGTGTTTATCCCAGATTGTATGAAGGAGATGTCATGATAGTTAACAGGCAGAGATTTTTGATACCCATGGGTAAACAGTGTTAAAAATATCTGATATTAAGGTGTGCACAAGAAGTAGGTGCCTGTAGTTTCCTTCAGGGAAAAAGCCCCTTCTGAATATAGGATAAATAACAGGGTGGAAAAAAGAAACACCAAATAAAGCAGGGGGTGTTAAAAAAGCTGTAATAGGCGGGAGATGGAACAGTAGAAGAACATGTGGGTTTTTTGACCAGTGCTCATTTTAGCTAGAGGGATCCGAGCCAGATTTCCTTTCAATGCCAAATACGTCTATTGAAGTCCGAGCAACAGACTTAATTGCAGCAGGAAATTGCTGTTTTAAAAAGCATATCTGTAAAGAATGGGAGAATGCATATGGCACATATGTGCCTCGACAGTTTTGCTAAATAAACCATGAATTTTGACAAGTGTGTATCTGTAAGTTTGCCATGGAAATAGGATTGTATAACATCACAGCTGAAACAAAAGTTCAGCCACTGAAAACTGTGGGGGCGTGCTGCTAAAATGTTTGCTTCGAATGTTAGCTGACTCGTTTCATAACTCCCATGCATCTACTTAATGCTCTTTTAGACAATACATGGAAAGGATAGATGCCAGGACTGTTCAATAAAAGTATAATAATTGTTATATCTAATGGTCAGGGCCCAATTTCAGTGTTTCAGAAAATGACAGAAGTTTCTTGTGTTAGAAAATGTAAGAGATGAGAGTCCCGCCTTGTTTATACAGACCTCTGTCAAGTGGAGGTGTGGAAAAATATTTGGTTCTCTGTTTGATGAGGAAAGTGCACTGTAGGGGCATTAATATCATTTTTGGGAACCAGGTAGTTCAGCAAACCAGTAAGGAATGGGCTATAAAGACTTTCTCTTTCAGGTTATTAATAAAGAGCCGTTCCCCTGATGCCAAGAACAGGAATTACAGTGAGGACGAGCTGTTACTACTAGTGAACCTGTGAATCAGCTCAGGAGTCTCATCCAGAGCCCAACATGCAAGTTCTTGCTCCATAAAGCACCGGTGTGTTTGGCAAAGTGCCAGGTGTCCCATCAACCACGACCAAGGACTAAGCAGGTGAGAAAGTCCATGCCCACAGGACTCCTAGAAATGGTAACGCTGGCACAGGTTTGGTGTGCTAATTACTTCAGGTGGGAAACAAACTGCCGTCCCCCATGCGACAAGCATGTATATCTTTATCTAAAAGAAACAACAGGATGAGGGTTCAGAGCTGCTTTCATCACACTGAGCACTATTTACTATTTTACCTTACTATTTATTTTACTTTACTATTCTACCAGATTTTTCTATCCCCCAAAAAGAGCTGGCTGGACCAGGGGGAAAGGTGCGGGAGTACGTGTGAACACATGTACATACAGGTATGTGCATGCACACAAGGTGTGTGTGTGCAAGTGTCCTGGCAGACATGTTCCTTAAGCTGCAGCCCCAGAGGAAACAGGTTGGTGTCAGGAGCCCATGTGTCCATTTCTCCCGCCTGGTAGCCACAAAACGTACCAGGCATTGTACAAGGCCTGCCTTATCGTGCATTTCTTGGGTTGGCAGAGAATCACATTCCCTGGCATTTCCCCGGGGAAAATGGTCCAGTTATTGCTGTGCCATCTTCTGTTGTTGATAAGCAAATTGTTTATTAGTACAATATTAATGTTAGCGTCTCATGTAATAAAAAGCAGGACATACAAGGCACAGCTCAACATCTCAGCTCAGTCTCTCTAGACGGTGCCCTTTCCAAAATGGTGTTGTGGACAGCTTGGTTTGTACAGAGCTAATGACCTGATTCTGCTTTTATTTTGCACCTAACAGACTTTGTCTGGAACACACAAGTGTAACCAGTCCAGCCTAACATGCCACACATGACTGAAGCTGGCCACATGAATGACCAAGCCGTGCACAAAAGCGTTTGTGCTTTTTGCTAATAACAAAGACAGACCATGCAACCTACACAAGTTTGAGATGGCAGCTGATGAGCAGGCGACTTTTATCAGCACAAGGTTGCCTGCGATGACACTCACAGTTAACTTTGAGCTAAGCTGGTTGTTCAGAGGAAGGGGTGACAGGGAAGGCAGAGGTTCCCACCTGGGGTCTGGGAAGTGTTTAAGCGTGTGCTTCGGGAGCTTCAGGGAGACACAGATCAATGTGCCATGCGTTTTACAGTCGCCTGTCCCCATCACATGGAGCGCCTGTTGGGCCACACACAGTACAAAACTGCCAGGACATGGCATGAGATTGAGGGCTGAAACATGGGATTCATGTGGCTCTTTTTGCTCTCTGCTCCCATGGATTGGTTGGAGACAAAATTAAATAAGATTCTCATTACCACAAAGCTTTGAAAAACCCTTGAAGTTTGTCTACACCTGTCACATATCTAAGCTAACACAAGGGGTAATGTCATCTGCAGGACTGGGGAAGCAGAGATGTACAAGAGATAGGGAGCATCTTGTTAGGAAATTTGAAATTCACCAAATGGCAAAGATCCTGTTACAGTAGCTTGTCTCCCCTACTGCCGCGACACTTGATCTGTTAAGTCATGGAAATCACAAACCCTGCAGTTGCAATGCACTGGGAGGATTGTATTAAACTCGGTCAGCAATTATTGGTAATATTGGACAAAAATCTTTACTCTGAAAGTAAGCTTTAAAAGGTCAGAAAGCAGTCGCTATCACCAATGGCTGCTGCAGTGGCTGTTAGCCTGATTGCAAAGCAACAGAGGAGAAATGCAGATGCATAAGTTGAATGCAAACCCTAAAATGCTATTTCTGTCATGGTTTTATTGGCAAAATTATTGACATAGCACACATCAGCTTTCACAACACTTGCTAGCCTTAATAATTTTACCTTTATTCTTCCCCAAATTTCCTCTGCATTGTTGTTCTGTGAATGCTCATTAGAAGCGAGCACAGAAATGCCAGATGAAACAGGGAAAGTGGGATCTGTGCCAAGGAGTCAGTGGGAGATTCAGACAAGTTTTCAAGTCCCTTTGCATTAGTCACAGAAAATTAATACCCAGCTTAAAGCTGCATTGCCAGATTAGGGCTGGAGCTGGGCATTGTGGCTCCTTTCACTGCAATGAAACATGGCAAGGCAACGTCTGGAGCCCAGTTTGGGTGTTAGGAATTCTCACCCTGACTGGTGCTATAAGCTGTCAGCTTGCAGCGGTGCTGGCAGCCCCCAGCTCCCTCACACCCAGGATCTCCACAGTCAAGGCATTTCCTGGAGCCATTTCTCCATCCAGAGGGCACTCCCTGCTTGGGCACATCTGCCATTCCCTTCCAAGAGAGCCTCCGATCCCCCTCATCACAGCAATCAGCGTAACAGGTTTTGGCTGTCCCTTGGCTGCTTCCAGAATCCTCATTTTCCCAGCTCGTTCACAGGCAGGAGAGTTAATCCCATTCCAGTTTTAAGGAGGTGCAGGTAAACTTTGTTAAATTCTCATGTAGGTGCTCTCATATAGAACTGAAAAGGTCTTAGAGTGATTCAGTGCTCAGACGCCAAATATTAAGGTAAGACTTTATTGCATGCCAGCTCCTGCATAAATATCATTGTGTGCTCTGTGCCCTAGCGCTGCTCTAGCTTGAATGATTTCACAGCTGCTGTATATTAAGAATCATTGACAATTAGTGCAGGTCCCTCATACATAATAATTTGTGATCTAAGAGCTTGCTGCCTCTACCACACCACTTAGTTTATATCACTTTGAAAATAATTTCTGTTTAATTGAGTTAAGGTCAACTCTTATGGAGAGTTTTGGCACAGTGACTAAGTGCAGTTCAGCTTATTTATCCTTAACTCATATTTTAACATTCCTGAGTGCTAATGTACAAGAAGCAGATTTTCCACACAGTTAACAAGTAAATAGGAATATCCTGAGCAATGCAGACATTTAGATTCACTCGACTTTGTGATGCCAGTCCTCTGACAATGTCCAAACTCTCTGAAACTAAAATGGTTTCCTCTTCCTGGGAAATCGACTTCTTATTGTAAAATCATTCAAGAAGTTGCTTCTAATAGTGGCTTTACAAACGTCTCATGTGCTGCTTGAATGGCTTTAATTTGCCTAATAAAAGGACAATTTTTAGTTAATCAAAGTCTTCTCAGTGGATTCTGAAGTAACAGTTGGCTTGCTGACAGGTAACATTAATTAGATTTTTTTTTCTCCTGCTAAAAGAGTAAAGTAATCTCTTGCACATTTGTGATACAAGTCACCAGGAGACATCCTCAGCACTCATTTTCTGAAATACTATAATATCAAACTTTGTAAAAAAAAAATAAATCATTAATACCACAACTTGTGTACAGATATCTTTGCTATTAAACTGTTTTTAAACAAAGAGTTTCCAGCCTTAAAGCTGCCACTCTTCTCTGTTTCATCTGAGTCTTAAAAACCATCGCAACCTACCTGGCCATAGGAAAGGCTGGCAGGCCATGTTACAGGCTTCTTCACACAGCACTGTGCCTGTCTTGCACAAGCTTGCAAGCACTCTTTTCTTCATTTAAAAAAAAAAAAAAAAAAAAAAAAAAAAAAAAAAAAAAAAGGCAGGGATGACAGGGATTACTGCATGTGTATGAAGTGGGCATCAACACAGTAACTGCGGTACCAGAACCCAAATGCCACAAATTTCTGAGTAGCCCTCATTCCTGCAGCATCCAAACAAGGCTCAATATCTCTGCAGAACAAGCCGGGGCTTGCAGCAAAGTGCAACCTCTCAGACAAAACCCCAGCTGGTTAATGTAACCACCGATGCTCAACGGAAGGATGAGACAATTCCTGTGTAGAACCAAATATAAAGCAAGCCAGCATCGAAGGTGACCTTCAGCTGTGGAAGAGCAGAAGTTGCAGAGCGGCATACTGCACATCAAAACATTAAATACATAATGCTGCTGCTCAGCCTTCCTCCCTCCAGGCACTGGCACAGGTCAGCCCAAATCTCACTCATTGCCCCGTGACCGTCCAGCTGCCCACAGCCCTCATAGCCTCAGACTCTCTTTCTGCCACCACAGGATGAGCTCCATGGGGGGGCCACAAGCCCCCTCTCTGCTGTCCTCTCCCTGCCCCCTGTTGCTCACCAGCCCTGGGCACCTACACCCACAACACCCTGCACAATCACACAGGTAGCGCTGCTCCAAGCCAGCTCTCATGGCTCATTACTGCTGGCTCGTGAGGGACTGGTACCAGGTAGGCAGTTGAATGGGGGGTCCAGAATGGTTTGGGTTGGAAGGGACCTTAAAGATCACCCAGTTCCAACACCCTGCCATGTACAGGGACACCTCCCACCAGACCAGGTTGCCCAAAGCCCCATCCCACCTGAACACCTCCAGGGATGGGGCATCCACAGCTTCTCTGGGCAACATGTGCCAGTGCCTCACTATCCTCAGGGTGAAGAATTTCCTAACATCTAATCTAAATCTCCCCTCTTTTAATTTAAAAACATTTTCCCTTGTCCTATCATTATCTGTCTGAGTAAAAGCATTACTTTAGGCATTTTATATCATCTGCCCAAAGTGAAATAGGAAATGGTCAAATGAGCTCTAGAAGCTTCTTATTAGTAAGTCCAACTCTGTAAAAATACAGTTAGGGTCATTACATTTCTGAGACATTTAGTCAGGGTGTTTTTGTGTGGATGTGTGTCTGTTTCCAAATTAACTTCTAATAGCTGTTAGAGAACCTGCCTAAATTGCAGAGAAAATCCTAACGAGGTCTAAACCCCTGGCCAGAGCCTGGATGGAGCAGAGAATCACTGAGTTTTCTGGAACTTATTAGTAATGTGAAATTTAATAGTAATAGTAATGTGGAATTTAATAGTAATTCAATGTAAGCAACACTTCCTAGAGCCAACATAAACTGCTTCAACTGAAGGTAATATTTTAGAGATATCTGTACATATCTGCTATGTACATATCTGCTATGTATCTGCTACAGATAGAGATATCTGTACATATCTGCTATGGTTTCCTAACGAGGTTTGTCTGCTGTGGCTATCTATACATCTACCTGTCATTCCTTACCAAGAACTTTTGGACTGACCAGTTTTTTCTGACCAATTTGAAGAAGGTTTGACAGAGTATCAGGAGAATCAAGTGTGTTCAGTTTGAGCGTGATTCATGGAAAGAGGAAACAAAGCAGAGAAAGGACCGCCATGCAAGCTGAACCAGTGTCTGCATGGTGGCTCAACCTCAAGACACAAATCTGCAGGGAATCAAAGCGTAAGACTGGCTCCGGTGCTCACTGAACTGCTCCACCACCACCCTGAAATCCATCAAAAACATCTGCTGGAAGCTTCACTGTAAATGGAGCAGGTATCTTGGTTCCCGAGCCAAACAATCTGTGGGCAGCTGGCAAATCAGATATAAATCCTAATGTGATGGTCAGTCAGCTCCTATGTTTTTATTTATATATGCAATGAATAATACTTACCCTATAACTGAAAGGGAAAAACAAGCCAGGTTCCATATCACTGCCAGAGTTCATCCTACCAACAGTGACCTCAATGAATGTTAGATCAACTCATTTAAAATATTAATTTTCAGCTTAAAAACAAACAGAAGCCCGAACCAAATAACGTGGAACATTGAAGTCACTTCAGCATCTTAAGAGGACTTTTCCTGAAAAGTGTAGGCACTGCGAGACAGGAGTCAAAAACATCTTATATGATGGCATTTTAATGTGTGACATAAATGTTCATGAAAAGAGCCTACTGAATCCTCTGTGTCTTCACCTTCCTGTCTGTCATTTACTGGGCTTCAAAGCAAAGTGGAGTTGACCTCCTCTGGTAAGGTATCCACATGATTGCAAAAGAAAATTGTATTTGTACCAATAGCTTATTAGCTTTCTCATTAGGGCTTACTATTTTCAGCCATTAGTTACCATTTGAATGGACTTGAATGTTGTGTTATGGAGGGAGGCTGGAAGCATGCCATATGTGCAAGTATAAAGGCATACTTCAAGATTTATTTTACCTGTGATTAAACTGATAACAACAATCTAAACAGAGACTATTGTGATAAGAAAGGGACACTGTTCACTGTCAGAGAGAATCCACGCTTCCGTCATCTGTTCTCTTTCTTTATCTAATTAACATCTTTTAAAGGTTTGCATTTTGCTCTTAATAGTGGCAGGAGAAGTGTAATTATGCTTGTGAGAAGCACCCATTGTTTCTGCTCTCTCATTCCTTTTCCCATTCCTTCCTATAGTAAATTTTTAAAACAAAGAAAACAGTCTGTATGGCAGCAAAACTAATATCCTTCTTCCTAAATGCAGCTTCTTTTTCACTTTGTGAAAAGGCCACCAGCAAAGAGAGACCCTGGGTCTGGGGCCCAAGTGCACTGCATGCTGTGGGGCAGCTCTCAAGCCACCCACTCCCACCAGCCTCACCAGAGGGGCTTGTCAACGGGGTAATTTATCCCAGATCTGAACTGGGTCATATCCTGACATATATCTCTGCCTTACTGGGCTGCATCTAGGAAAGAAGGTTGTGATCAGTGCCCTTGCAATGCCTGGGGCACCTGGTTATGGGGGGCCCCCAGCAAACTGCTGGGGTTTATAGCAGTTTACAGCTCCTGGGATGGTCTCTGCTACCCCTGCTGGAAAAAGACTCACTCTGTGTGATTTCCCAAACTAGGAAATCATAGGATGCCTTACAAGCAAAGAGGCAGAGGCACACATCCAAGTGCATCTGCCAAGCCTGAGTACATGATCTTGACTCAGAGGAATACCCTGGATAAGAGAAAATTTTTCAATTCTCCCCATTCCCTTGAGTACTAGCACAAAAGAAACAATACAATTGTTGTGCAGTTAATACAAAAAGTCACAGCTGAAAGACCAAGACTTTGTCTGACTATACAGCAACACATTAACAACACACCACCCTCCAGAAGCATGCAGAAGACTTTCCCCTTCCTACCCCAAACCAGAAATCGCTCCCCATAAAATGTCTTTTAATCCTCAAAGGTCAGGGGAATAAAGAGCAGCCCAGTTTTCTCCCACACCTCAGTTTCCAGCAGAGATAAGGGAAGCTTGATTAGACCAAAGGAAATTGGAGGTCAGTAAGTGTAGTGAAACAAGAGGGTTTCACCTGACAGTTGCTGTATCTGAAAACTGTCCTTTCCACTTAAAACATCCGATCCTTAATGTACCCGTATTATTGATTGCAAAGGACATCTGAATATGCTTGTGTATCATTAGGCAGTTCTAAAGATTTTGCTGGAGTCTGGTGTGTGTACGATGATCAAAAGAGACACCCCCAATTAGTATTGAAATTCAGCCAGGATTGCTCATCTTATCAAAGATTAAAACTGAGGCAAAACTTGACTTTGTCACTACATCAGTCTAAAATGCTGTCAGCGCCTTTTGCTTTGTGCCAACCCTTCCCTCACCCCTCCAAATCCATTCTCCTTACTGCACTTTTAGCAGATGGATGTTCTGGTCTCCAGCTTCAAAAGTTACAGTACCTAGGCGGAAAAAAGTACTTTGTGGTTTGTCGTGCTGGAGGGGACTTTTGGCCCTTTCGGAGAAGAAAGTCTTTCCTACAGCCCTGTAAAAAATTAGATGTGTACTAGCACATGTGTTAGCCTGGAGTTGTCTTCTCTGCCCACTCTTTCAAGAACCGTATCTAGCTTGATTTTCTTCACCCAATTGCTCCTGAAAACCTGCTCTGCACCACAGCACATGATGCTGTGGCTGTCCCCTGCGAGGTGACCCTCCACCAGGGCCAGTAGCCCCAGAGGGACAGAGGAGCAGACCTGTGCCCAACTTGCTGGCACTGAGAATCTACTGCACACACACAGAGCGGCTACCAAATTAATCATCATTACTCACTGACAAAAATGCTCCTCTTCTTCATCTGCAACAATGCTGATGTCCCAGGGAATGTAAAGTGTTTGCTTTCTCCCGCTGCCAAAATCCCTCTCCATGACGGGGGCAGGAATAAATCACCGACCCTGCCCTTCCCGGGAGTAAGGAGCTCATGAAGCCTCTCTCTGCCCTTCGGCTGGGCAAGGATGGAGCAAGCCGGGCTTTGAGCAGCTCTGGGAAGGGACAGCGCATGTGGGGGAAAGGGGGGAGAGTGGCAGCGGGTGCTTGGAGCCCAATCACCTTTCATCGTTTCACGAGTCAGAAACAAGATACGTCTAAGAGGTCATGTGCCCCGAGTGATTTACAAACACGATGGCTGTATGGGAAGCCGCAGGAGGTTTTCTTTTCAGCAGAAGCACCGCTTTTTATTGATATTGTGTCCAACATCCAGGCTTAGAGATTGCCCATCACGTATAAGGAAGAGTGTTGAAGCACTTAAAAATATATTAAAACAGTTTCAAAACCCACACGGCTGGGGGGAGCCTCCAATCACCTCGCAGAAAAGTAGGATTTAGCACTTTCTGCAGCACTCTGAAAACCTCTCCACAGCAATAAGTGGAGCCTTGGATCCTGAGCCTAACACTCACACTCGATAAGGAAAAAAAGCCTCCTTTCCTGAGCCAGGCCAATTTACTACAGGGATGGGGAAGATGGCACGGTGAGTGCGGCTGTGTGTGTATCCTCATTCCCCTCACAAGTGAAAAATGTGGAAAGCAGCAGCAGCCTTCTGCTCTGTGTTGGATGAGGATGCTAGCAGGGCACTCTTACACAACATGGCAAATAAAGTGTACGCATTTCCTGATATATCTCTGTCTGGCAGAGGCTAACAATATAACGCTTGTAGAAACAAGGAGAGGTTTTTGCTTGCAGGAGCGTATGGCAAACTCACGTTCCAGGTGTTGGATGTCCACCTAAAGGGGACTTAAAAGGTAGCACAATCAGAGAGGAAGAGAAAGCTGTCAGGTTAGATAACAATAGATAACAATAACCAAACAAAATAAAAAAGAAAAGAAAGTGAGGCACTGAGCACACAGGAACAGGCTGAGGGCTGAATGTCTTTGCAGTTCTTACCTCCAATTATGGATGACACTGAATCATTTAGAGGGATATTGTAAATTCAAATGCAGGGCTTTAAATAATTTAAAGTTAGAATTTAAGTCCCCTGAACAGTCTATCCCTACACTGGTTTGGCTTCCTTTATCTGCTTATTATATTTCACACCTCTCCTATAGCACAAACTGAATTTAAAGAGGCTAGAGATTTTCTTTGGTGGAAAATGCAGGGAACATTTTGCACACAAAAATGGCTTTTTGTCAGAGGAAGCTCTTAAAAATCTGCAGCAGGCTCAGTATCTCCTGGGACTGAAGACCACGCCATGGTGTGAAGGACACTCACCTCTTGGCTGAAGGAGGAAGACATGCAGGGTCCTTGTGGACCTGTCCCATCGCACAGGCAAAACACTGCTAGACAAATCTGCAATGCTGCAACAGGAGCTCATGCCTGGACCATCAAAACTGATCTATGTGCACTGTGACTAATGAGGGAGGTCTACACAGCATCCTAGGTAGAAAAATCAGAAGAACAGTAGAGGTGTGAAGGAGACAGAGATGCTAGGAGAGGATGCTGAGAGCATCCACCTCTTGGCCACAGCCGTGGCTCAAGGATGTCTGGGGAACTGGAACCTGGGAACAGGAACTCACCAGTGCCTGCTTGCCACTTCTGCAAGGTGACCAGGCCTTTCAGTTTTGTTTCTAAGTGGTCTGTGCTGGAAATCACCATCAGCCTTCTCAGGGACCCAGAACACAATGATGCTTTCACAGGGTAAATACCCCAGCATGAAGGGCTTCCCACGGCTCTCAGACTGTGGAGGGGATTACAGAGCTGGCCCAGCTGGGCATTGCCCACTTCTGTGTGTCTGCCTCGTCCAGGCTGTCTCTTTGTATATATATAAGAAAACCACTAAAAAAAAGTGACTTTCTCTTTTTTGGGTGTACCACTGTTTGGTACTGTGAGTCCATGGCTCACGGCCAAGGCTGGCTTGTGCAACCACAGCATGGGCAGCAAAAATGAGAGGCAGCAGGGTCTGCACCAGGGTGCTGCAGACATCTGGGGTCGATACAGTGCTATGTAACACAGCAGCTCCTGGCCTGCCACAGAGTACCATGGAGCTCTTATTCTGAGCCCCAAAACACTGACGTGAAGTCATGATATAAATTTGCTTCTTCCCTCTAGCTCCACTGCCCTGAGCTAAGACCCAAAGGTACTTCTGGCATTGCAGAAGATCTCAGACAGCAACATTTTAATCTGATGGCATTTCCATTTCCTTCTATAGCTGGACTGTGCTTGGTGTTCCCTCTTCCTCCCACATCTAAAATAAAGACACTGCAGCTGTTTTGACAAATTTCATTTCAAAAATCCAAATGGTTGTGAGCGCATTACAGCAAACACTTTAAGGGACTGTGGCTCTTCAATTATTTACAACAATATTATACTCCCTGATTTGCCTCAGCATAAATAGTATCAAACAGGAGCAGAAAGGGAATAAAACATTCGAGCCTATTTTTAAGACACCTAACGTGCTGTGCAGCTCCACACCCGCCCCTGAGGGCTGCTCCTCGCACTCACCGCTGCAGCAGAGGGTGTGCTGGTTCTCCAGACAGGGGCAGGAGAAACCTCACCCAAGGTCCTTAGAAATTATCACTGGCAATATCACATCCATTGCTTTTTTCACTTAATGAAGGCTCTGAATGCTTTTTACTTCATGGCTAATTTCTAGTCTGGAAATCCTGGCGTGGCTGGCACCGCTGCCAATGTCACTTGTCCCATTAGGACACAGATGAATTTCGAGGTGGTCAGTGGGAGAGCAGATGGCCTCTCTGAGCCCTGTGTGTGCAGTCCCCCTGTTCCCAGTTCAAACATTCTCCCAGACTTGTTACTTGGCTGTTTCATTTTTCATGTATTTAAAACAGCCATCAGTGGGAATTTAGGAGCACTTCGCTGCATAGAGCACGCACTGCACTGGTTTTTAGAGTCTTAAGCAGTTGACTGGTGAACCCCAGAGTCTGCTCTTGCCTGCATGCATTACAATGTTAGGAGACCCAAGAAGAAACTCAAACCTCCTTCCACTGCTGGGAGACTCACCAGTCATTGCTAAGGGCTCTGTGGCTTTGAGCAATTTACTGCAGGTAAGACTGCAGCAGTGGGGAAGCAGGCTGAATTGCGCTCTCTCCTTCAAGATTTATTCTACAAAAGTAAATGTCAGTCCAGAAGTACGATAATGTTCTCTATCCCAGAAAGCCAGTTTATACTGACACAGGGAGTACCTTGCCTTTACAGGTCCCCTCCTGGCACAGTTTCTGCCCTCTTCAGGCACAGCCACGGTCCTCCACTGCCTCTAAGGGCAGCAGAAATGGCCTCATCCCTCCCACTGGCACTGCCCAGAAATGCAGGTGATCTCTTTCAGGTGGTTTAGGGGAAGATATTCACAAGTGAAAAGATGAAAGTTTACCTTATTTTGCCTTAGGTATCTGAAAATACCCCCTTGCTTAGGAGTATGGCTGCATTGTAGTATTTTCGTAAAATGGTCATGGCAACAAAGGAAAGCTAAGTACAGCTCAGGGAGATGCATTCATGTTCTTAATTTGGCTTCCAAGAGCAATTCCATGTGAACCCATGGGACTGCTCATATAAACAGAGTTACAAAGATATGCAGGCTTTTGTGGAACTGGGTTGGTATGTATTCCCGTGATTCTTTACAGTCCTGCCTCTTAGCCTGATCAGCGATCTTCAGAAATTTCTTCTGCAGCTGCATTTGTAAGCAGGAGTGCGGTGCACAACGGAGTCACGCAGTCTGTCCGTGTGTGCTGATGAGCCACATGCTCACAAACACTCGTCAAAAAAATACATTCAAGTCTCATAATCCTAAACCCAGGTGACAGTTAAAGAAAAGAAAGGTAAATAAAGAAATGAAGGAAAAGCAAAAATACAAACCAGGCAGGCTGTTATTGTGAGCCTTTACAAAAATATATCGGAAAAAAAATCCAGTTAATTCTTCCTTTTACATGTAAAACGAAAGGAAAGAAAGAGAGAAAGAGAGAGGGAAGGGAAGGGAAGGGAAGGGAAGGGAAGGGAAGGGAAGGGAAG